>NC_046169.1:7820231-7966451 GCF_011064425.1 Rattus rattus
AGTTCACCTTTACATCAAAATATTATTGATCAAATTACAGAGACATGGTTACTATCAAAAGAGCTCAAAGGAAATTAACAGAGACCACCAGATGTGGATGGAGATGGTCCCATGAGAATCAGCAAATGTGAATTTCCTGTCCTGTCACAGACTTGCCAACTCCTTTTTATTATGTGGTACTTTGTATAGACACTTAGAAAGATCCATAAATGTACTGAATCTTTAACCATGTATCAACAGCAGTCAATTAAGTCCCAGTTTTATCTGGAATTCATACATGAAGTAAATTAAAAGGTTCAATGTTCTTAGACACTGCCTTTGTGAAGATCCCAATAAAATTCCTTGAGGGAAAGTCAGGCTCCAGTTATGACTGCATCCCGTGGCAGAACCTTTAAAACAATGGGTTTTTCTGGTTCAAGAATTGCTTGTCTACTCAATTTCAGAGGTATCTGCAATAGGGGAAGAAAAATATTGAGAAGCAATGAGTGAACCAACAAGAACCCTGAATTAAAGTAAAAAAATAAATAAATAAAAAGTGTTGGGCTAGAGAGACGGCTCAGAGGTTAACAGCACTGACTGCTCTTCCAGAGTTCCTAAGATCAATTCCCAGCAACCGCACAATGAATCACAATTATCTGTAGTGAGATCTGATGCCCTCTTCTTGTGTGTCTGAAGGCAGTGACAGTGTAGTCATACATATAAAATAAATAAATCCTAAAAATGTGTTGGGGAAAATAATGCTTTGCACAACCAAAAAACTACATTTATTATCATGTATTGTGACATTACTTCTCTCTTATTCTAAAAGCTTTGTCAGTTAGATGTTGAGAGCTTGCATCTAAATGTTCATTATTTAAAATGGTGATTGAAAATCAATTGTATTCAGGACTTGAGACAAACTCTTGCTGATTTATACTACTTGTGTTCTATGCTGTTGTAGAGTAAAACATGTTTAATATTTTTAATCTTATTCTTAGTTTTTATGTCATATTATTTTTTAACTCATGAAAAATTATTTTTAGTTTTTGAAAGTTGCAAGATAACCATGAGAAGAAACATTTCAACTCTCTTAACAATCCCCAACTCCCACATCATATCTCACCACTACACTTCAAGATATTCAGGGCAAGTCTTTTTGAGTACAGATAGTTTGCTTGCTTTTCTAGCATCTATTCTTGGCTTCCAAGGATTTGAAGAATGGGAAACTCTAATTATACAGGATTTTCCAATAGTGATTCAGCCTCATGCTCTTCAGTGATGAACAAGGAAATACTCCAGTGAAGAAATCTTCTAGTTGCAGGAAAAGAAATAGGAACAAAGCTGTCATGGAGACAGAGAATTGTCAAATTTAAAATGATTATACTTTGAAAGAGCGTCTGCTTCATGCCAGATGTGCCATTTCTCTCAAAGTAGAACCATGTTTTATCTGTCTAAATCTTTGTACATAATTTAAATGCTTTAGTGAAAAAGTACTACATTAAGTAAAGGTGTGTGTAGATAAAGCTATACAACGTCCTGTAGGAACAGATCAAAGATTAAATACATCTGTCTCTCAGTCCAAAAATAATATTATACAGAAGCCACACTCTAAATACACCAATCCTACACTATTTACCCATCCCTTTACATGAAACAAGAACAGGTTATTCAGGAAAATGCAATGTAAATGCTTTTTCAAAATGTCTTATTTTACTCTTTTATAATTTTCAGTACTTTACACATGATTTTGATGGAGGTATACAAAAAGATATACAGTATTTACATACATGGTACTGTTAATTTGTAATTGATGCTTTTATGAACAAAAATTATAACTATAGGCCATGCTTTCAAACATTTATGAAAGGTTTTCAATGTGAAAACTCTTCTCACATTTGGAGTTGGTGAAAGGAATAATACAAGGTGATATACAAAATAGAAGGGATATACTTGAATACAGAGAGAAGAAATATAACTGGAGGTTTTAAAGACACATAAGTTGTGAAAATAGGCTGTATCAGCCAAAATTGAAACATGAGTATGAGGTAGAATAAGAAGGAATAAAGATACCTAGTTTATGGAAATATGACAAATACCTATTTTCTAGAGCAGAGCTCCTAAGAAATGAGCTGGAATTTTACCGAGAATGTTCCATAAGGTTGAAATTTATCTTACCATGCAACTTTTAAAAGACTTATATTTTATGTATAGGAGTGTTTGCCTGCACATTGCATACATGCAACAAGTGGGAAGTCTCAAGAGAAGTCAAAGTGGGCCAGAAGAGACCCTGGAACTAGACTTACAAATGGTTGTGACCCACCGTGTGGTTACTGAAAAATATACTCAACTCCTTTTAAAGGGCAACAAGTGTTTTTAGGAACTGTTTCATCTCATGAGTCCAAGCAAAGGCCTTTTAAAATAGTAATTCTTAACTTGGATGACATGGGAAACCAGAAATGAGCTTTTAAAGCCAAACTCTGGGTAAGTTGTATTGTAATTTCAAAAAACACTAGGAATCTTGAGTTTAGGGTTTCTTTTTGAGACACATAGCCCATGGTGGCTTCAAATTCACTAAATGGCCAAGGATTTCTTGAAATTATGATCCCCAACACTCTAACTCCTGACTACAGGGATTATAGATATATACCTTCACAGCCTGTTCATGTAGTTCTGGGAATGAGAACCAGAGATTGGAACATGATAGGCAAGCATTTTGCCAACTAAGAAACCTCTCAGACACCATGTATGAGTTTTAAAGCTGTTCTGTAATTCTAATCTACATGAACAGTTTGAAAAGACTATGAGAAATGGCCTTCCAGGTGCTCTGAAAGAAGAGTGGAACATGCAACAAACATTGAAAATATGATCATTGCACCTCTGGATGTCAAATGACATACCAGTCTCCAATGGACTTGACTTGAATATCAAACTCAATGAAATGAAACCTGTCACACTGGACTACACTGATTCTTCATAGTACTAAGCTCTATTCTATACAAACAGAGAACAAAAGACTCCTTAGTTAATACCTACATACAAATAACTCATTTGGACAAAAACAAATTATTATACCTCAAACATACATTATCATGTTTATACACAGAATGTTTGGTTGGAAAATTTCTACCATAGAACAATATTTGTAGAGATAATTTTTCCCTCACCTGTGTTTCTTTACAAGGATGGAAGGAGAAGTTTTGCAGAACTTTAGTGACAGCAAGTTTCATACTCATGAGAGCAAATCTCATGCCAAGGCAGTTCCTATGTCCATTTCCAAAGGGCATATATACATAATGACCAATTCTACCCTTGTTCTCCTTGCTGAACCTGGAGACATAACAATAGAAGACAGGAGGATAAAAGCTTAAGAGTAACACATGCAAAGTAGCCTTTTAACATCTAACCAGCACTCATAGGGAGTTTGGGAATGGTTCACTGAACTTCTGCTTGCAGGTATTTGGCCCTGAGAATTTTACACTAAAGGTCCTTTTCATTCCCCTTATCTTATAAGAGTCTCCATATGCGTGGGATAAGATAAATGCTATTTTTTAAAAAATGCATCCTTGTGAACTCACACAGAAGTATAATAGTTTTGTTATGAGGTAGGGGAAACCAATCATTGTCTGATGGAATGGAGGGCTAATTCAATGGGTGAAATTAATGCCTAGCACTGAAAATCTAGTCAAAAACCCATGGCTGCAGACATCATAGATGAGAATTTAGTGCTCTTGTTCTGCTAAATGGACATGGTACCAAAATGCCTTCTAAATATTTATCTTTACACACAAAAATTAGTGCTGATATCGGCCTCCATCAGAATAGCTTAAGTTTGAAGTGGGATATAGTGAACATAGAAAGTCGTTGCTGATTATATTGCTGAGAAGTGGTGGTGGAATTCTCAATACCTCCAAAGTTCAGGAAACATCATTGAATAAAGGGCAGGAAAAAGGTAAGCGCCAGGGCATGAAATGTGTGCTGTGACATATTATCTTCTATCCATGTCATGCTCATTGCACTCATGAGCTCACAGCATCTGTGGATGCCTACTACAAGACTAAACACATCATAATTCCATCATAGGAGGGAAGCGGAACCCAGAAGTTACCACCTCACTCAAGAGCTATTTTCAATAAATGCTTGGTGGACAAGGGAGTTGTTCTTCAATGGTGCAGCCACTGGTAACTTCTCCAGTATCTAGCTTCTACACATATGCCTCTGCAAGCAGCCCTAAGTAAACTCAAAAGTCGCAAAAAACAAAACAAAACAAAACACATGAAAACAAGAGGGAGACTGGTTGAAGGTAAAAAGGGACTCCACATGAATAGGAGGGAGAAGAGACAAGGCAATGCGAGCAAAAAATGCCCAGAATCCATTATCCACTCATGTGATTGTAGAAAAGTAAAAAGGAACTAGAAAGCAAATACATCTTTAAACAATCAAAATACATTTTGGATGACGCTATTTGGGCTATCTGCCTTTCTCTGTACCAATACCATACAGTTTTTATCACTATTGCTCTGTAACACTGCTTGAGTTCAGGGATGGTGATTCCCCTGGAAGTCCTTTTATTGTTGAGGATAGTTTTAGCTATCCTGGGATTTTTGTAATTCCAGATGAATTTGCAAATTGTTCTGTCTAACTCTATGAAGAATTGGATTGAAATTTTGATGGGGATTGCATTGAATCTGTAGATCGCTTTTGGTAAAATGTCCATTTTTACTATATTAATCCTGCCAATCCATAAGCATGGGAGATATTTTCACGTTCTGAGATCTTATTCAAATTCTTTCTTCAGAAGCTTGAAGTTCTTTTCTTTTTTTTTTTTTTCCGAGCTGGGGACCGAACCCAGGGCCTTGCGGTTGCTAGAAAAACGCTCTACCACTGAGCCAAATCCCCAACCCCTTGAAGTTCTTATCATACAGAACTTTCACTTGCTTGGTTAAAGTCACACTGAGGTACTTTATATTATTGGGACTATTATGAAAGGTGTCGTTTCCCTAATTTCTTTCTCAGCTTGTTTCTCTTTTGTGTAGAAAAAGACTACTGATTTTTTGAATTAATTTTATACCCAGCCACTTTGTTGAAGGTGTTTATCAGGTTTAGTAGTTCTCTGGTGGAACTTTTGGGATCACTTAAATATACTATCATATCATCTGCAAATATTTTGATTTCTTCCCTTCCAATCTGTATCCCTTTGATCTTCATTTTTTGTGTGATTGCTAGTTCCAACTCTGAAAAGCACATTACATTTCCAAGACTACAGTGGGTCATTAATTACTTAAAGAAGAATGAGGAAAGCATTCTGCATTTAATTGGTCTTAATTTCTTCCCCTCTCATTTCCCCTCTCCTATCACTTCTTCTATCTCTCTGCCATTCTCCTCACAGAATGTAAATGAACGCAAAATCATATTATATCATCTTCCTATAAGAGACATCATAGCATACACAGGCCTGCATGGTGCAGAGTGGGTTCCTGATTCTAGGGTTCTGGTACCTCTCCGGACGAAATTCCTCAGGCTCTGGCCAGTGCTGTGGGTCATGTTGAAGAGCATACAATGGAATCATCACCATTGACCCTTTGGGGATAAACACACCATCAAGTTCTATATCTTTTTTACACATTCTGTGAAGTCTACCAGTAACTGGATAAAGTCTGAGGGTTTCATTAAACACCATATCCAAGTACTCCATTTCCATCACAATATCATAGGTGGGAGAGGCCTGGGAAAAAAGAAAAATGATTTGTGCTGAGATTTTAGATTATCTTTCAACTGTGTCTAGTGTTGAATACTCAGTAGGCTCAAAGTTAAGCTCAGCAGCTCAAAAGACCTTAGTTATACTTGCAATAAATTTTAAAGGGTTTTTTTAAAATATTTTTTATTTTATATATGTAGATGTTTTATTTATATATGTTTATGTATACTATATGAGTAGAATGACCACAGAAGCCAAAAAAGCTCCCAGATTTACTGAACTAGAGTTAACGCAGTGGGACCTGTGAATTTCATGCTCAGATTCAAATATGGATGGATCTTATCAAAGAGTAGCCAGTGCTCTTAACCATCGTGGCATCTATCAAGCTTCTTAGAAAGTAGAATGACTATGACTTGGTGCCTGGAAGATGCTCATTTAGGGAAGGATCTACCATGTAAGCCTGAGCATGCGAGTTCACATACAAATCATTAATAAAGCCAGACACAGTGGCATCCATTATAATCCCAGTAGCAGGTAGACTGAGACAGGAGGTGCCTGGTACTCATTGGCTAGACAACTTAATCCAATAGATAAGGTCCATGTTTGGTAAAAGAGCCTGTATCATAAAACATGGTGTAGAGAAATTTAGAAATATACACAATGTAGGTCTATGACCTATACACACTCACACACACAAACACACACACGCACACACACATGTGCACCAATTTACATACATCCATAGACACACACACAAATACACAGAAGAGAGACAGAGACAGAGACAGAGACACAGAGAGAGTTGAGTTTGGCTCATGATTTAGATACTAAGGCTCACACTTTGGCTTCTTCTATAAATATTCATAGAGAGGGGGAAACATGGCAGAGGAATGAGTCAACCCACAAAGCTTAATCAAAGACAAGGTTAGCCCCTCTCTGTGCACAGCTGGAAAACAGCAGAACTAGAAGTATTCTTGAACTATGCAGAAATATGTATGATAAGGGCGTATTTTTAATCTCACACAGGTTGGTGAAACTTGGTCCTCTTCTGGTCCTGGATAACAGAAACACAAGGTCAAGCCCATTGTCTGAACAACTTTCCATTGCCATGACAGAATTTATTGTCTATTTCTCCTTCTGTGGCCCTTTTATGATAATTATTAAACTTCACTGGGAAAATTAGTGATTGTGTCCTGGTTTAAAATTATCAAGGGCTGCTGGGATATTTCAGTAAACAAAGACACCTGCCCCAGAGCCTACAGACCTGATTTGGACCTTGAAAACTCATGTAGTAAAAAGAAAACAAATTCCTTCAAGTTTTCCTTTGAAATCCACACACATGCTGCAGCACACATGCCCACATATGTATCTAAACTCATACACATTCATAAGTAGGAACATACATATGTATACTTGTACATACATGCATACATACATACATACATAAATACAAATAGGTAAAAACATTTTTCCTGCATTTGAAAAGTAGCTGAGTGGTGTGAATTCTAAAACTTATGCTCACTCACAGATATATTTACAAACACACACATTCCAAGAAAATTATTTATACTCCCCACACAGAACATACACACACTAACCCTCACTAACACACTATCTTGTCTTTCTCTCATTTCTCTCATATCTGTCTCTCTCTTTGTCTCTGTCCCTCTGTCTCTCTCTGTCTCTCTCTGTCTCTCCCTCTCACAGGCACGCACACACACACACACACACATACACATACACAAAATACTATGGGTGACAAGAATGTGTCTTTGTTGAGACTTCTCTTTTACCTCCTACACATTCTTCTCACCTTATTGGGCAGAGCACGATCAATCTCCTCCTGCAGTTTCTTCTGGACATCAGGGTGAGTGGCCAGGGAATACAAGACAAAAGAAAGTGTGCTACTGGTAGTGTCATAGCCACCAAAAGTAAAGATAATTGACTGGGCTATGATCTCTATGTCAGACAGGGCTGGAAATGAGAAAACATTTCAGGTAAGTCATGACATGATGGACCATTACAGAGGAGATAAGGACAAAATCAAATGAGCCCTCATTTTCTAGAGAGACTATTAAGATGTCATTCAGTCACTCTTAGACAATCATCACTGTGACAGATTTGTGACACATCCAGGAAAGGAGAATGCTTAAGGCAGGTTGTCCCAATGTTTCTGCTGTTCCTCATCATCCCAGTGGGCAGCTTCAAGACATACATTTTATGTTCTTAAAATTTATTTTTCGTTATAAGTATATCTGTAATCTTGTGGAAAGGTTGTGCCATGTGGGGAGGGTGCTATGTGTGTGTGGATGGCGCCCATGAAGGCCAGAAGATGGCACTGGAGGCCATAAAGATAGAGTTACAGAATGTTAGGATTGTGTTGTTGGTAAATTCTTTCTTACAATTAGTGTAAGCCCTTACTACTAAACTGAAACTGGTCTGTAAATCCACAATCAGTGACTATTTTTAAAGTTAACATTTATTTTAGTGATCAAAAATGAAACAGAGATGCATTCAGTCCCCAGAACGTTATACACCAGACATGGTTATGTTTGTGTTCTGGGTTACACTGGAAGATTGACTGGAGAGAAGAGAGCCAGTGATGGAGGAATTTGGCTTCTGAGCAGCAAGGAAATCAGCCCCTCTAGGACTGATGCTGAGAGCTTCCTAGAAGCTCTTTTTTTTTACACAAAAGTCAAGTTTAGTAAGACAATTTCCACATACAAAACCTCCTATCTGATAGTGGGCTTGTATTGAAAGACATAAGCAATTGTCAGCTATAGGATACTGCCTGGTTTGCCAGATATGCCTCTACACTAAGTTATACAGACTCTTGGAGTACTTAGAAAGAACATCATTAAATCTCAGAGATCACTGACAGAAAGCTATCTCAAAACTGAAGTGCCATTACTCCCAGATTCATGCCAAATACAATTTTTCGGCTAAAACATTGCCTCATAGTCTCAGGAATTAAAGGTCATTCTCAGACACATCTTGAATGTGGCTCAGCCTAGGCTAAATGGACCCTCAGGAAAAAGGAGGAGGAGGTATAGAAGAATTTGAAGTTAGCTGCTCACATGGTGGAGTTTCAAGTAAGCAAACAGGAGTGGACTCAAAACACAGAGGACTTGGTGACTTTAAACAGTAAACTTTGGGACCAAAAAGATCACACTGCTGCATATATGCAAATGAGTATATGGGAAATAGTTGAATAGGTAAGAATGCAAAGCTCCATTTCCTTGTCTCAAGGAAATAGACAGGGAGGGATTTAACAAGATATGACATGCATTCATCTGTTATCTGTACACACACCTAGCATGTGCACATGTGCACATACTCCTGCACGTGCATGTACTACACAAAGAACAGAAAAACCTTAAAGTGTTTTTTATGGTTTTTCAAAACAGGATTTTTCTGTGTTTCGCTGCCTGTCCTGGCATCTATGATGTAGACCAGGCAGCCCTTGAACAAACAGAGATCCACCTACCTCTGCCTCCCAAGTGCTAGGATTAAAGGCATGGTCCAGCACTGCCCAGCTATGAGTGATTTTTAAGTACAAGAAAGAATGAAAAGAACAAGTAAATTTGAACAAAAATGTTTTTCCCATAAGTTACTTAAACATCATACAAATGAAAAGTAAATCTTTACCATGGATTATGGTAGAAAAGAACACGTCCACTAGGGTTTCCCAGAGAGCTTCTGCACCACTTGGGTGCATGTCCCCTGACTGGTTGTTTAGACATAGATGTCTAAGCAGAGCTCTGAGACTGTGCTGGGAAAGACACAAATAGCACCTGTGCTCATGCAGGTAAGGCGGAGGCTATTGGAGAGGTCCATTATGACCATGCTTTATGTTAAGAGCAAACTTTTGCCCATGTACATCCAGGAATTACAAGCTGATTATAGCCACTTCTGTTTTTCAGCAATTTCACAGAGGTATCCCTCTATTGACAAACCCCCTATGAGACCCACTCACCTCCTCAACAGCAGTACCCCTCTACCTAGAAAAGCCTGTGTATATATTTCCTGAACAGCCCACCCACTCCTCTAGAGCTGCCTTGTACACAGACTGGGAAGGGTTTCCTTGCTTACCTTTATGAGACTCAGAGGAATTATTGTGAGCATTCATCATCAGCTGAAAAAAATCCACTTGGTACTGGAAGCAGAAAGAAAAATTGCAAAAACAGAAGGTCAAGGAACAGGGCAGAAGTGGATCAAGAGTGCAAAACCATAATTCTCTCATTAGTGAGAACATGGTTCCCTTAAGCTCAAAACTGTGGATAAGATTTCGTGAGTCATCAAGGAACAAAAGCAAATGTGGATGAACTAGGAAGAATTAGCTTCCCCATCAAGCACAGTTACAAACAATTACAATACATACAATCTTAAACAATCACTTTTATTCTTTGATAATGATTTTGAAGGCAAGGAAAACAATATTTCCTTTTTAATAATTTGTATTTGTTATTGGAGAGTTACATACATGTATAAAATCAAATATTGTCATCTCCCCCCACTGTTTCCTCCATACAATTCCTTCTATATCGACTCTAACATTTCTTCCTCACCACTCCATGCCCTGTTCTTAATCAAGCACTGTCTTAGAGTTTTTTTTCCCCTTTGGACATTGCCTTTCTTTCTTTCTTTCTTTCTTTTTTATTAACTTGAGTATTTCTTATATACATTTCGAATATTATTCCCTTTCCTGGTTTCCGGGCAAACATCCCCCTCCCCCCTCCCCTTTCTTATGGGTGTTTCCCTCCCCACCCTCCCCCCAACAGTCTGGTTCACTGGGGGTTCAGTCTTAGCAGGACCCAGGGCTTCCCCTTTCACTGGTGCTCTTACTAGGATATTCATTGCTACCTATGAGGTCAGAGTCCAGGGTCAGTCCATGTATAGTCTTTAGGTAGTGGCTTAGTCCCTGGAAACTCTGGTTGCTTGGTATTGTTGTACATATGGGGTCTCGAGCCCCTTCAAGCTCTTCCAGTTCTTTCTCTGATTCCTTCAACGGGGGTCCTATTCTCAGTTCAGTGGTTTGCTGCTGGCATTCTCCTCTGTATTTGCTATATTCTGACTGTGTCTCTCAGGATCGATCTACATCCGGCTCCTGTCGGCCTGCACTTCTTTGCTTCATCCATCTTGTCTAATTGGGTGGCTGTATATGTATGGGCCACATGTGGGGCAGGCTCTGAATGGGTGTTCCTTCAGTCTCTGTTTTATTCTTTACCTCTCTATTCCCTGCCAAGGGTATTCTTGTTCCCCTTTTAAAGAAGGAGTGCAACATTCACATTTTGATCATCCGTCTTGAGTTTCATTTGTTCTAGGCATCTAGGGTAATTCAAGCATTTGGGCTAATAGCCACTTATCAATGAGTGCATACCATTTGTGTCTTTCTGTGATTGGGTTAGCTCACTCAGGATGATATTTTCCAGTTCCAACCATTTGCCTACGAATTTCATAAAGTCATTGTTTTTGATAGCTGAGTAATATTCCGTTGTGTAGATGTAGGTTGGGAGACCTTTAATGACTGCTTCTATTTCCTTAGGAGTTATGGGGTTGTTTAACTGGTTTATCTGTTCCTGATTTAACTTCGGTACCTGGTATCTGTCTAGGAAATTGTCCATTTCCTGCAGATTTTTAAGTTTTGTTGAATATAGGCTTTTATAGTAAGATCTGATGATTTTTTGAATTTCCTCTGAATCTGTAGTTATGTCTCCCTTTTCATTTCTGATTTTGTTAATTTGGACACACTCTCTGTGTCCTCTCGTTAGTCTGGCTAAGGGTTTATCTATCTTGTTGATTTTCTCAAAGAACCAACTTTTGGTTCTGTTGATTCTTTTTTTCTGTTGATTCTTTCTATGGTCCTTTTGTTTCTACTTGGTTGATTTCAGCTCTGAGTTTGATTATTTCCTGCCTTCTACTCCTCCTGGGTGTATTTGCTTTTTTTGTTCTAGAGCTTTTAGGTGTGCTGTCAAGCTGCTGACATATGCTCTTTCCTGTTTCTTTCTGCAGGCACTCAGCGCTATGAGTTTTCCTCTTAGCACAGCTTTCGTTGTGTCCCATAAGTTTCGGTATGTTGTACCTTCATTTTCATTAAATTCTAAAAAGTCTTTAATTTCTTTCTTTATTTCTTCCTTGACCAGGTTATCATTGAGTAGAGCATTGTTCAATTTCCCCGTATATGTGGGCATTCTTCCCTTATTGTTATTGAAGACCTGTTTTAGGCCGTGGTGGTCCGATAGCACGCATGGGATTATTTCTATCTTTCTGTACCTGTTGAGGCCCATTTTTTCACCAATTATATGGTCAATTTTGGAGAAAGTACCATGAGGAGCTGAGAAGAAGGTATATCCTTTTGCTTTAGGATAGAATGTTCTATAAATATCCGTTAAGTCCATTTGGCTCATGACTTCTCTTAGTCTGTCTACGTCTCTGTTTAATTTCTGTTTCCATGATCTGTCCATTGATGAGAGTGGGGTGTTGAAATCTCCTACTATTATTGTGTGAGGTTCAATGTGTGTTTTGAGCTTTAGTAAGGTTTCTTTTATGTATGTAGGTGCCCTTGTATTTGGGGCATAGATATTTAGGATTGAGAGTTCATCTTGGTGGATTTTTCCTTTGATGAATATGAAGTGTCCTTCCTTATCTTTTTTGATGACTTTTAGTTGAAAATTGATTTTATTTGATATTAGAATGGCTACTCCAGCTTGCTTTTCCGACCATTTGCTTGGAAAGTTGTTTTCCAGCCTTTCACTATGAGGTAGTGTCTGTCTTTGTCTCTGAGGTGTGTTTCCTGTAGGCAGCAGAATGCAGGGTCCTCGTTGCATATCCAGTTTGTTAATCTATGTCTTTTTATTGGGGAGTTGAGGCCATTGATGTTGAGAGATATTAAGGAATAGTGATTATTGCTTCCTGTTATATTCATATTTGGATATGAGGTTATGTTTGTGTGCTTTTCTTCTCTTTGTTTTGTTGCCAAGATGATTAGTTTCTTGCCTCTTCTAGGGTATAGCTTGCCTCCTTATGTTGGGCTTTACCAATTATTATCCTTTGTAGTGCTGGATTTGTAGAAAGATATTGTGTAAATTTGGTTTTGTCATGGAATATCTTGGTTTCTCCATCTATGTTAATTGAGAGTTTTGCAGGATACAGTAACCTGGGCTGGCATTTGTGTTCTCTTAGGGTCTGTATGTCATCTGTCCAGGATCTTCTGGC
Source organism: Rattus rattus (assembly GCF_011064425.1). NCBI lineage: Eukaryota > Metazoa > Chordata > Mammalia > Rodentia > Muridae > Rattus > Rattus rattus. The sequence continues at coordinate 7,833,121 of NC_046169.1, forward strand.
TTTCATAGTTTCTGGCGAGAAGTCTGGTGTGATTCTGATAGGTCTGCCTTTATATGTTACTTGACCTTTTTCCCTTACTGCTTTTAATATTCTTTCGTTATTTTGTGCGTTTGGTGTTTTGAATATGATATGACGGGAGGTGTTTCTTTTCTGGTCCAATCTATTTGGAGTTCTGTAGGCTTCATGTATGCCTATGGGTATCTCTTTTTTTAGGTTAGGGAAGTTTTCTTCTATGATTTTGTTGAAGATATTTACTGGTCCTTTGAGCTGGGAGTCTTCATTCTCTTCTATACCTATTATCCTTAGGTTTGATCTTCTCATTGAGTTCTGGATTTCCTGTATGTTTTGGACAAGTAGCTTTTTCCACTTTACATTATCTTTGACAGTTGAGTCAATGATTTCTATGGAATCTTCTGCTCCTGAGATTCTCTCTTCCATCTCTTGTATTCTGTTGGTGAAACTCGTATCTATAGCTCCTTGTCTCTTCTTTTGGTTTTCTATATCCAGGGTTGTTTCCATGTGTTCTTTTTTGATTTTTCTATTTCCATTTTTAATTCCTTCAACTGTTTGATTGTGTTTTCCTGGAATTCTTTCAGGGATTTTTGCGATTCCTCTCTGTAGGCTTCTACTTGTTTATTAATGTTTTCCTGTGTTTCTCTAAGGGAGTTCTTCACGTCTTTCTTGAAGTCCTCCAGCATCATGATCAAATATGATTTTGAAAGTAGATCTTGCTTTTCTGGTGTCTTTGGATATTCTGTGTTTGCTTTGGTGGGAGAATTAGGCTCCGATGATGCCATGTAGTCTTGGTTTCTGTTGCTTGGGTTCCTGCACTTGCCTCTCGCCATCCTATTATCTCTAGTGTTACTTTGTTTTGCTATTTCTGACAGTGGCTAGACTGTCCTATAAGCCTGTGTGTCAGGAGTGCTGTAGACCTGTTTTACTGTTTTCTTTCAGCCAGTTATGAGAACAGAGTGTTCTGCTTTCGGGCGTGTAGTTTTTCCTATCTATAGGTCTGTTCCTGTGGGCCTGTGTCTGGAGATCACCAGGCAGGTCACTTGCAGCAGAAAAGTTGTTCTTACCTGTGGTTCCGAGGCTCAAGTTTGCTCGTGGGGTGCTGCCTCCGAGCTCTCCGAGGCGGCAGCAACCAGGAAGATATGTGCCGCCCTTTCCGGGAGCTTCCGTGCACCAGGGTTCCAGATGGCGTTTGGTGTTTTCCTCTGGCATCAGAGATGTGTGCAGAGTGCAGTCTCTTCTGGTTTCCCAGGCGTGTCTGCCTCTCTGTAGGTTTAGCTCTCCCTCCCACGGGATTTGGGTGCAGAGAACTGTTTATCCGGTCTGTCCCTTCAGGTTCCGGTGGTGTCTCAGGCGCAGGGGTCCTGCCGCTCCTGGGCCCTCCCCCACGGGAACCCAGAGGCCGTATACAGTTTCCTCTTGGGCCAGGGATGTGGGCAGGGGTGGGCAGTGTTGGTGGTCTCTTCCACTCTGCAGCCTCAGGAGTGCCCACCTGACCAGGCGGTGAGGTCTCTCTCCCACGGGGTCTGGGAGCAGAGAGCTGCTGCGGGCCGGGATCCGAGGGTTTGGGACTCCCGGTAAACACCGGAAGTGCCCGGTCCTAGAGGAATTTTGCCTCTGTGTGTCCTGAGTTCACCAGGCAGGTCTCTTGCAGCAGAAAAGTTGGTCTTGCCTGTGGTCCTGAGGCTCAAGTTTCCTCATGGGGTGCTGCCTACAAGCTGTCCACGGTGGCAACAACCAGGAAGATCTCTGTCTTAGAGTTTTATTGCTATGTCAGATACCATGACCAATGTAAGTTTTATAAAGGACAACATGGAATCGGGGCTGGCTTACACGTTCAAAGTTTCAGTCCATTATCATTATGGAGGGAGCATGGCAATAACCATGCATGCATAGTACAGAAGGAGCTGAGTTCTACATCTTCACACAGTGGAAGCCAGGAGGTGACTTAACATCCTCAGAGAGGTAGGAGGAAGATCTCCAAGCCAACCCCCATAGTGACACACTTCCTCCAACAGGGCCACACCTTCTAATAGTGCCACTCCCTGTGCCAAGCATATGCAAACCATCATATCCACTGGCAGGCCTCCACAGGCTTGTTTAAACACATGAGTCTATGGAGGCCATACCTAAACAGCATAATTAAAAAGTACATTTAGCTCATCTTCCAAAATCCTATAGTCTGTAGCAATATCAACAAAGTTAAAAGACTAAAGTACAAAGTCTCTTCCAAGATCCATCTAATCACTTAACTATAATCCCCAAATTAAGATAGGCAAACAGCTGGGCAAATGCCAAACTCTGCCATCTCCATTTCTGATGTCAAAGTGGCCTTCAGATCTTCAATGTTTTTTTTCATTTTTGTTGACTACAAATTCATTTCTCCTCAGCTGGATCCACTCCCTGTCAGCAGCTTCCCTCAGCAAAAGGCGGGTGACTCTGCCATCTTTACCATCTTCTGTCTCGAAGGCAGCTTCAATGTTACAGCATGTTTTGATGTCTTGGATCCACACTGATCCTCCAAAGGGCTGGCTTAACTTCTCGAGATCTGTGCTTCATAGCAGTTTAACTTCACATTGATCCACACTACACTGCTGTTGTTGTCCATGGTGATCGTTCCATTGTACTCCAATGCACAGGGGTCTTCCATTGCATCTAGGCTTTACCAATAGCCTCTACTATATTCTCTTCATGGTGCCAAGACTTGACTTCTTTGCCTGACTCCTTCAGTCTTGGGCCATCAATTGCAACTGAGGGTGTACCTTCTCCAAATGACCTTCCATGGTTTCTCACAGTGCCCACCATCAGCTGCTCTTCATGACTGTAGGGAGCCGACAACTGGAGGTTCCACTGAGATCAGAGAAGAGAGGATTACTGACGGGACGTCCCAGAAGCCCAGCCGGCATAGGAGAAGGGACGTATTGGGTGAGTGAATAGTGAATAGCGAAAAGGAAAATTTTCGCGCCATGGGAACTGCAAGTTCTACTTCACAACTAGCGGATCAGACAGTTGCTTTGCTCGAGCATCAGAGAATCGGTGTAAAGGAAAAAACAGTTGAAGAATTTATTAAAACCTTAGAAAAAACTAGTCCTTGGCTTGTTCATTTAGGAGGACTTAATATTCCTGACTGGAAACAGGTTATGAGAGATTTGCAAAGAACGCTGCGGAGATATGGCCCCGAGAACATTCCTGCTGCCACGCTTTCTTTGTAGAGATTGGTCAAGGATGCTCTCTTGAAAATAAGGGGACAGATGTCAGAGATAGAAAGAACATTTGGAGCAGCACAAGATGATGCCTCTCGTAGGTCCTTACCAACCTCTGATTCAGATCAGAATTCTAGCTCAGAGGGGAAGAAAGGAGAGACATCAGAAGAGGAAATAGAGGTGCCTAAGAGGAAGATTAATAAGAACAGGGCCACTGAAAGATCAGGATCTCATCCCCCTAGTGTAAATCCCTTCTTTAAAGGAGAGGGAGCTACTGCTCCTCCTGCCTATGAACCCTATGCTTCCTTGGAGTGGTGGTGTGAAAACCAGGCTACAAGGAGAGGGGTAATTTTCCCTGAGCCTCCCCTTGGACAGGGGGTGGCATTTCCTATTGTTGAGGTCCCGGATCCCAGCAATGCGGATCAATCTATCAGACAGTATGCTCCTCTGAATTTTAAGGAGTTGAGAAACCTGAAAGAGGCAGTCTCTGCTTATGGTCCCCTTGCTACCTTTATTTCTGCCATTTTTGAGTCCTATGTTGCATCCACTCTGACTCCTGGAGATTGGCAACAATTATGTAGGGCAGTATTGAGTGGGGGAGACTTTCTATTATGGAGGGGAGAATTTCGAGAACAATGTGTGCAACTAGCTAGACTTAATGCGCAAGCAGTATTCCCCCAGCGGAATCTAGAAATGTTGACAGGAACAGGACAGTATGTGGCCCTTCCAGCCCAGATTCAATATGATCCTGCTGTCTATGCTCAAATTTCCACAGCGGCAGTTAGAGCTTGGAAGGCCCTGCCCAATAAGGCAGCCGGAGAACAATTGTTGAAGGTAGTACAAGGACCCTTGGAACCTTTCCAGGAATTTGTGGATTGATTATTACAGTTGACTGGAAGGCTGTTTGGAGATATTGATACTGCTATGCCTTTAGTGAAACAATTGGCATATGAGAATTCTAATAAATGGTGCAAGGAGGTTATTAGATCTCATAAGAATAAGAGTTCGAGCGACTATATTACATTGTGTAAAGAAATAGATGGGAATTATGTGATGGGACAGGTCATGGCTGTGGCCATGCGGAAGGGACATGGAGGAACCAGGACTTGTTTCAGGTATGGACAACCTGGACATTTTAAAAGAGAGTGCCCTCAGAACAAAAGATAGGAGGCCCTGGATTATGCCCTCGGTGCCATAAAGGCTATCACTGGGGAAATGAGTGTAGATCTAACCAAGATGTTGAGGGACAACCTTTAAACCTTCTGGGAAACAGGAGATGGTCCCACTCCAGGGCCCACAAGCCAGAGTGTACGGAGCCATGAAAACTCCTGTGGTAGAACATACCCCAACACAGTTTATCCCTCAAACCAATCCCTTTTTGTCAAGGACCTGGTCAGAGGGACCCCAGGAACTGCAGGACTGGATCTCTGTTCCTCTGCCAGAGCAGTGTTAACCCCTCAAATGGGCCCTCAGGCACTTGGGACTGGGGTACATGGGCCTCTGCCCTCTGGGAGTATAGGCCTTTTACTAGGCCGCAGCAGTGCCCTGATGAGACGAATATGAATCTTTCCTGTAGTGATTGATTCCGATTTTACTGGAGAAATTAAAATTATTGTTTCTGTAGAAAAAGGAGTTGTAGTTATTCCTCAAGGGGATAGGATAGCTCATTAGTCCCTTTGCCCCGGTTTCTTACTGATAATCCTGTGTTTAAATCTGCCCGTGGTAATCAGGGCTTTGGGTCCACTGGGCCCGGAGCATTTTGCGTGTCCTCCTTAGAGAAGCATCCCACACTCACTCTATGGGTTGAAGGAAAGCCCCTGCATGGGCTCCTAGATACCGGAGCTGATACAACTGTAATAGCTAAAGCTTTCTGGCCAAAGTCCTGGTCGCTAGAAATATCTTACTCCACCGTATAATGAGCGGGGACAGCTACAGCTTCTCTAAAAAGTAGCAAGATTCTTAAATGGAGAGACGAGGAAGGACATGAGGGATGGTTTCAGCCTTTTGTTTTAGAGCAAATACCTACCAATTTGTGGGGATGAGATGTGCTCAATGATATGGGGGCTGTGCTGACAACTCAGCCTGTACGAAATGTGATGAGGAAACAAGGCAAACCTTGTAGTGTAAGCAATAAAACAGACTTGGGAAATTTATCCTAAGGGTCACTGTTAATAAGCCTCCGAATGTTAAACCTTTGCCCATCACCTGGAAGTCTAATGATCCGGTGTGGATTCCACAGTGGCCCCTATCCAGGAAAAATTGGAGGCAGCTCATCAATTAGCACAGGAACAATTAGAAGCTGGTCATATTGTTCCTTCCACTTCCCCTTGGAATACACCTATTTTTGTGATTAAGAAAAAGTCTGGGAAGTGGAGATTATTACAAGATTTAAGTGAAATCAATAAAATTATGATACCTATGGGACCTACTCAGCCTGGTCTCCCTATTCCTGTGGCTATACCTAAAAATTGGCATATGATAGTTATTGATTTAAAGGATTGTTTCTTTACTATTCCACTAGATCCTAAAGACTATGAGAGATTTGCCTTTAGCATTTCTTCCATAAATTTACAAGAGCCTTCTCATCGCTATCATTGGGTCGTGTTACCTCAGGGGATGGCCAACAGTCCTACCATATGTCAGGTGTATGTAGCCTCTGCCCTAAAGCCTTTAAGGCACAAATATCCACAGATTTATATCGTCCATTTTATGGATGATATCTTGATAGCAGCTCCAGATGAAAAGGAGTTGCTGACAGCATATGCTGACTTACAAGAAAATTTGGCTGCTACAGGGTTAGTGATTGCCCCTGAAAAGGTCCAAAAGGACTTCCCATATCAATATTTAGGACATGAATTATTACGAATAGGAATTCACCCACAAAAACTTAAAATTAGATTGGATACATTGAGGACCTTAAATGACTTTCAAAACTTATTAGGGGATGTAAATTGGCTCCAACCGACGTTAAAATTAACCACAGGACAGTTGAAGCCATTGTTTGATATTTTAAAAGGCGATTCCTCTCCAAATTCAACTAGACAATTAACTCCAGAAGCTCGTGAATGTTTAAATTTAGTACAACGGGCTTTGGAAGAGGCTCACCTTAATTATATTGATTATCCTAGGCCTCTTTTATTTTTGATTTTAGTATCTGCCTATTCCCCTACAGGACTTTTTTTTGGCAATATGGACCTTTAACGTGGGTTTATTTACAAGCTTCACCTGCAAAAATAGTGATGGTTTATCCTCAGGCCATTGCTCAGTTACTGTTTAAGGCTCAAAGAATTAGCTTATAGACGTTTGGTAAAGAACCAGATCTTATTATTACTCCCTATACCAAAGAACTGCTACAACATTTAGCCCAGGGACTTACAGATTGGGCTATTTTAATGTGCACAATTGTTAGTCGATTTGATAACCATTATCCTGATAGTAAGATTTGTCAATTTTTCAAAATGCATCCGGTAATTTTTCCACGAATTATTGTTAGTTCTCCTTTACAAAAGGCTCGTTTAGTATTTACTGATGGTTCCGCCAATTGTAGTGCTGCGGTAGTGTCTGGAGGGAAGGTAGAGGTTATAAAAATTCCTAATAGTTCTGCACAGCTAGCAGAATTGAAAGCCTTACAATTAGCTTTGGTTATGTTCCCTGATGAACCTTGCAACATATACACTGATAGTGTATATGTGTCTCAGATTGTTTCACCCCTTGAGACTGCTCCCTTCGTTGCTCCTGTTTCATCCATTTGTTCCTGCATATTACAAGTACAGGCTTTGCTGTGGCAGTGTCAGGAACCGATTTTTGTGGGCCATATAAGAGGTCATTCCATGTTACCTGGCCCCTTAGCACAAGGCAATGAATTGGCCGACTCTTATACTTGATCTTCATGTTGCTATGTGTTAATGAATAGTACTGCCTATGATAAAGCTTTACAAATGCAAAGAAAATTTCATCTTAATGCTAGTTCTTTGAGGTTTCACAATGGAGTAACTAAAGAACAAGCAGCTCAAATAGTCAGTCAATGTCCCCAGTGTGCCCCATTTATTTCCTCTCCCAAATTGGGAATTAACCCAAGAGGGTTACAACCTAATGATATTTGGCAAATGGATGTTCCCCATATTTCTTCCTTTGGGAAGCTACGGTTTGTCCATGTGTCTATTGATACCTATTCTGCCTGCTCTTTGCCTCTGCTCATAGTGGAGAGAAAATTAAAGATGTTAAAAGTCACTGCTTACAGGCCTTTGCCTTTATGGGAGTCCCATGACAATTAAAAACTGATAATGGTCCAGCATATACTAGTGGGCCTTTTAAGAAATTTGGTGAGCATTATGATATTGTACATAAGACTGGCATTCCTTATAATCCTCAAGGACAAGCCTTAGTAGAAAGAGCTCATTTGACACTTAAGAAATACCTTGAAAAAATTAAAACAGGGGACCAGAATTCCCCACCTGCTAAACTTGCTTTTATTACCTATATTTTACATTTTTTAATAGATAAGAATTTTTAGTAGATTAAGTTTTAGTAGATAAGAATAATTGTTCAGCAGCAGATAGACATTGGAAAGGAAAAAGACATAAGGAAGGTCTGGTCCATTGGAAAGATTTGACCTCAGGATTATGGAAGGGACCTGACCCTGTCTTAGTTAGGGTTAGGGGTTCTGCTTGTGTTTTTCCTAGAGATGCTGGAGCACCCATTTGGATTCCTGAACGTTGTGTTTGTCCTGTCTCCACTGAATCCAGTACCGATGGAGATCGTGATCCTGATACCAGTGGGAACAAGGAGCACACTTCAGTCAGCAGTGATGTCCACCAATAGGACGCGAGAAAAAGCAGCTGTCCTGCCTGCTGACACCAAGATTCAGCTCTCCTGGTTCGGGTCTCTGGAGTCATTCCTGTGCCCTTAGAGCAAGAAGGAGGATTCCCCCTCATCTTTTGTCATCACAGAGATTTTGGCATTGCTGCAGTCAGTGTTACCATTGCGTGTGTCCTGTCCCAGTGTGGACTACGCTCAGACCCTCTGTGCACTGCTGCTTGCTGGAGAAGACTGGACTCCAGCCGTTACCCTTGCCTCCCCCTCATTCCCCTGGCGACTCTTGCTGCCTTAACTGGTGTTGTCATTTTGCAGTCTGTAGATTCACAGGAATGCCATCTGCGTGAAGCTGCTGTGGACTGGGGAACTCTGCCCTGGTTCTGCAGATCTCAGACATGGTTTCATTGCCTGCTGGTTGTTCCAGAGAAGAATGGCCGATCCTGAACTGTCCTGGGAAAGACCTTGGCATTTTCCCTGCTATTGTAGCAGCCATTATTGCTGCAGCCATTGTGTGTGCAGTGTCTGGAGTTACCCTCCCTCAATCTATTGTTAGGCAAGCACAGTGGGTGAACTTTCTGGAGTAGTTGCTAACAATAGGGAATTCTAAATTTTACTACAGGAGCGGCTTGATGACAGCCCTTGGTGGTATGGCCTTAGCAGCTGAGGAGAACCAGAGAGACAACGAACAAGATGAGGTGCCCACTACATATTGGGAGAGGCTCGATTTCCACAATCTCTTATATTAATGCCATCTGTCCTCTATTCTTTCACCTCTAGGCTTGAGTAAGAGGAATAAAAAGATGACCCAATGTAGCTATCCTCAGTGACGGGCAACTTCCTCTGACCCTTGACCAATCTAAGACATGGAGCCTTGAGGGCGACAGTTGATCCTATGACAGATAAGACTGGGGTTGAGAGGTCGATCCTAAGACAGAGGTGGCTATACCCCGTTTAAACATACGGGCCGGTCAAATGCTCCTCTGCCTAATTTCTCCCCCCAAAAAACACACACGTATAGCCCAGAACAGTGTGTTACAGCATAAGTCATTCCTAGTCATTGGGGTGCAGTCCTAACTGCATGAATGGCTCGCCATGGCCGAGCTGGGCACTCTGTGAGGCATGTCTGATCTCTCTCAGACCACTACTTCCATCTAATGGTCTTTTATAAAAGAAAAACGGGGGAGATGTAGGGAGCCGTATTGGATTTGGGCCTGGCCGCTTTGTGACTGTATGGCCACAGTTAAGATGACTGCCATAAAGTCTTGAGATTGTTGGACAAAAGCCTCTCCCATGAATTTACAGCACAGGAAGAAAATCGCGGAATGCTTTCAGCTCGCCTGATGCATGTAGAACCGACACACCTGGGACACACCTGGGCGGAGATCAATTCGCTCCTGCCTTTTGCTTTCTCAGTCTTTGTTTAAGATTTAGGCTGGTCTTCCTGGATATTTCCCTAATTAATTCAGGTCTCAAAGTCAGTCTTTTGTTACCGAAGTCAGGAGCCAGGTAGTCATGATCCAGGGTTTCCCACTGTGCTTCCCAGATATTTGCTACCTTGGGAACTTGGGTATATAAGTGGTGAATAAAGCTACAGGACTCTCTCTCTCTCTCTCTTCCTCTCCTGGCTTGACATGAATAACCTGTGTGTGTGTGTGTGTGTTTCTTTAATCCCACAGGCTTTCGCCCAATTCTCAGTACCGTGTTGGTGCAGGCGCCGACACATGACCACTTCATGCCTTCAAAGTTAGTACTACCTGGTTGACTCTTACACATTACCAAGTCCACATTACCAAGGTACAACCTTGGTATCTCTGGAATATAGCTCTCAATAAACACTTTCTAGAAGATTTCACCTCAGTGATGATGATCTCTTTCTTAGCTCCAGATAACTGGTATCAATTATCCCAGTTGTCTCCCCTCTCCTCTTGATTATAAAGCCAGAGACACATGGCTGAAGCTGCTGAGTTCTTTTGCTTGAAGGAGCTGGAACATGCCCCCCTTGTTCTGTTACATTTCTAACTCCTTCACTGCCTAAAAGTTTGGCTGTCCTGCATCTTGCTCTGTAGATTGATATTGAATATAAAGATCTCTATGCCTGTGTCCTGGAATTAAATGTATTTTTTAGTTGCCTGGAGCTAACTTAACTGGGTGGAATCTTGCCCCAAGGTCATTACTCACTTGATTTAATTTAATATTCTGAACACAGGATTCAGCTCCATTTCACTTCCGAGGGTCCCTTTAATACTGGAACCATACATTTGGTATTTTTTCTTTCTTAACTTCACTTTTCGCATTAAACTGCTCTTCATGTGACTTAACCAGAGAACAAAATCTATGATGGGTAGTTCTGAGACTTCATTCCTCAGTGAAATTAATCTGAGTATTTTTACCTTAGCCTCAGGCAAACTTTTCAAACAAGGGCAAAAAACAACCACATTCTTCACTAAATATCACAATAGCAGTCTTTACGACAGGTACCTAAATCCTTCTCCTCTGAATCCTCTTGGACCAGGCCTGCACAATTTAAATCACTCTCAGTAACAAAGACTCCCACATTTCTACTACAATACCCCACTAAGCCCCATTTAAAGCATTCCACTTTTTTCCAAATCCAAAGTCCCTATATCCATGTTCTTCTAAACAAAAGCATGGTCAGGCCTATCACAGAAATACCCCATTCCCAGTACCAGCTTCTATTTTACTTAGGGTTTTATTGCTGAGAACAGACACCATGACCAATGTAAGTTTTATAAAAGACAACATTTAATTGGAGCTGGCTTAAAGGTTCAGATTTTCAGCCCATTATTGGCAAGGCGGAAGCATGGCTGCATCCATGGTTCAGGAGGAGCTACATGTTCACTCAAAGGAAGCCAGGAACTGACTGAACATCCTCAGGAAGCTAGGAGAAGGTCTCAAAGCCTATTCCCAACAGTGACACACTTTCTTCAACAAAGTCATACCTTCTAATAATGCCCCTCCCTGGGCCAACCATATACAAACACTCACACCCACTAAATCCAACTAGTGATGTACATACATGCATGGCTGTGGGGCCATCAACTGCCACATGGGAAAAATAACAGTGTCCATGCTCTCCCTCTACTGCTGTCAACTCCCAGTTGTTCCTCAGCAAAAGTCAGAGCTTAGAGATATCCTGTGCCATCCATGCTAGAGTTTTGACAGTCTTGATCATGTTCAGGTCTTATACCATGTCAATTATTTTTTCATTCCTTATGCAGGATATTGTAGTTTTCATTCCCATTGATAAGAATTAATTCCTGGCTTATTATCAATCATTTTTGAAAAGTCCAACTTCTCCCCCAGAAAATCTATTCTTTCTCTGTATTTAAATCTAGCCTTTCTACCTGCCATTAACACACAGCTCAAATATTCACAGGCCAACGTGTTATAAAACTGTGACCCTCTCTTTTTTTTTTCCCGGAGCCGGGGACCGAACCCAGGGCCTTGTGCTTGCTAGGCAAGTGCTCTACCACTGAGTCAAATCCCCAGCCCCAACTGTGACCCTCTCATGAAGCCATATTTATTACCTTCTGCTTAGAATCCAGGTTGGATTCCTTCATACTGTACAAAAAGTTTTTGAAAAATGCTATTGAATCCTTTGGGAACACGGAGATATTTAACATATCATATATTGGATTGAGGAATGGAAACAGTTCTGGAAAAGAAAACAGATAAGTTTTCATCAAAATGCAAGTTTTGTTTAAATAAATCATAAAGCGATCCCAAGAATAAGTCACCAAAGTTCCAAAAGAAGCCATCTTTCCATGATCTTGCTCACACCGAGTCAGCACAATACTGCTGCTTCCATACTTTGGAGTAGCCAAAGCTGCAACCTGATGCTTAAGTTTAGCTCAGTGGCTCTCCTTCATATGGAATCACAAAGAAAATACAAAAGATGGCTCAACTGCTAAAGATTTCTGCAGAAGCAACCTGAGTTTGATCCCTGGATCCCACTCTCTGAAGGAAAAGTTGTACTCTGATCTACACAGGCCACACAAAAGCCAAATCATACAGGCATAAAAAGAACAGGCAAGGCTACACAGAGAAATCCTGTCTGAAAAAACCCAACCTCAAAGACAGATAAACAAAAAGCAGGAAGATAGAAAAATCACATATTTTCCCTCACTTGCAGATTCTACCCTATATGAGTAACCATGTTAAAAGGTCTGAGGGTAGGTATCATCTAATACTGAGAAAGAGGCACATAGGATAATATTAAATGGTTAGAATGGAATATAGTCATAGGGACACATGAGCTGTGAATGGAAATAAAATTGATAGGAAAAGTATTAAAACCCTAAATGACACACCATGGTCAATTTTACCCAGAATATCTATAAAAAACAGTTAACACTCCTAGAAGAGCCAGTTTTAATTCCCAGTATCGAAGTGGCTGTGCTCAACCACCTGCAACTCCAGTTCAAAGAGAATCAAGGTCCCTTTATGGTCTACTTATGCACTTAATGCATGCAAGCAAAACACCCATACACAGAAAGTAAAAATAAACATAAAAATGATAAAGCCATTAAACTATGCATTTGAAGAACTATCCAGGCAGTGGCCATGCATTCCTTTAATCCCCACACTCAGAGGCAGGTTGTCTAGTTGAGTTCAAGTACAGCCTAATCTTCAGAGTGAGTTCCAAGCTACTGAATGATAGACAGAAAAAAACCTGATCCTAAAAATAAAGAGAGGTCAGGGGAGGAGATAAAGAGAACAAAGGAGATGGGGAGTGAGAGGGAGAGGAAGAAGATACAAAAGCAGATATTAAAACATCAAAGTCTTGCATTTTTGGCAGACATTTACATGTACAGTAGGTACAGCTTCTGTAGATAATGTGTACTCAGTCACTTAATATGTTAAAAAGTCACTTACTTTTTAACTCAGCAATGCTGATTCTGAATATAACATAAAAACAAATATTTAACCTTATATATGAAGGATCATAGCAGAGAAATTCATGGCAAACATGTAAGCCTAACATCAATTACCATCAACAGGGAGTATAATTTGCTCATAGACAAAGGACATAGTGACACTTGCTGCATTCAATGTTGTGCTAAATGAAAGAGGCCTGTCACACAGACCACATAGTCTATGATCCCATGGACATCAAATGCCCAAAAGACACAGATGCAGAGGAAATGATTTGGTGGTTTCTTAGGTCAAGGCTGCTTTAAATTTGCAACATGACTAAAGCATGATTGACATATAGTAATGAGCCAGGTAAGCCTTCAGTCATTGCTGAATAAGGGGATATTAAGTACTGTACCCGAAATGGAGCAACTATATTGAGCACCCCCATCCAGCAAGGCTCAAAGAGCATGATGAAAGAGGGTGTGCAAATAAAGTCAGAGGCAGGAATGGGGTGTGTGGAATACCATAGCCTAGACATGGCATGGTCCTCTCTCAGATCAAGCCAATGATATAGGTCAGCATCCTAGCAGGCATCATTGATTGAACTCAACTGGCTACAAAAGCAGATAAAAGGACAGGAAATTGGAATGAAGATGTATCTCCATGTCAAGAGATGTTGAAGTAAGAGTTTGGAATGGGTATAACTGAGACAGATGGTATATGCGCATGGCCAGCAAACATGGAGAGTTCTAGACTAAGAGAGAGCCAAAGTTGTATTTATAGGAATTTGTATTTATATAAATGAAAGAATTCTAAAATAAAACCAGGACTTGGAGTTGCACAATGTAAATCCTGGCCTCAAGAGGCAGTCTCAAGAGGAATCGCTGTAAGTTCAAGGCCACCCTGGTATACAAGGCAATTTCCAGGTTAGCTTGGACTATGCAATGAGACCCTGCCTTAAAGAAAAACAAAGTTCCACCCATTCAGAGCCTGCCCCACATGTGGCCCATACATATACAGCCATCCAATTAGACAAGATAGATGAAGCAAAGAAGTGCAGGCGACAGGAACCGGATGTAGATCTCTCCTGAGAGACACAGCCAGAATACAGCAAATACAGAGGCGATTGCCGGAAGCAAACCACTGAACTGAGAACAGGACCACCGTTGAAGGAATCAGAGAAAGGACTGGAAGAGCTTGAAGGAGCTCGAGACCCCATATGAACAACAATGCCAACCAACCAGAGCTTCCAGGGACTAAGCCACTACCCAAAGACTATATATGGACTGACCCTGGACTCTAACCTCATAGGTAGCAATGAATATCCTAGTAAGATCACCAGTGGAAGGGGAAGCCCTTGAATATGCTAAGACTGAATCCCCAGTGAATGTGATTTTTGGGGGGAGGGCGGTAATGGGGGGAGGGTGGGGAGGAGAACACCTGTAAAGAAGGGGGAGGGGGAGGGGTTAGGGAGATGTTGGCCCGGAAACCAGGAAAGGGAATAATATTCGAAATGTAAATAAGAAATACTCAAGTTAATAAAAAAAATTTTAAAAAAAAGAAAAACAAAGTTCCAAAATAGTAGTAATTAGGCTATCTGTCTTTGAATGCGCTGAAAATACTGAATTGTGCCTTTAGGGGATGAATTATGTGACAGGTGAACTGCATACCACTAGAGTCGTTCATTTTGGGAAACTGAAGAAGAGTAAGGTAGAACTGACAAATCTGGCCACAGGGAAGAGCAATGAATCACAAGGCAGAAGAACCATCCACATACCTACTGATATGAATAATGGATCAAAATAATCTAATCTTAATAATTTCTTGGTTTTCTCCACAAAAGGATCCTTTGGGTTGTTGAGGGAATCAACATTCACGCCAAATGATGTGCTGGTGATCACATCCATGCTGTAGGCACCAAAAATACTGAGGATACAGAGCAATTGGAATAAAACATGCATCAGAGAGTAGGAAAGTATTCATATTCTTGGGAGACAGGTAATGTCAACTCAATATAGACCTAGCCCTTTCCAGCAAACCCATGCTCTACCCATGCAAACTTCTTACTGTCATACTTGTTCCTTTCAAACTGCCTATGTCATCTAGTGTCTAAAGGGGCAAGAACAAACATCTGGTCCATGAGAACTACACCACAAGGATTACCCTGCACCCCAGTTTCCCCCTCTCCCATGACAACAGTGATGGTCAAGCACTCACTCTTTCACAGAGACAGGCTTGCCTTTCTCTACCTCTTGCCTCAAGTACTTTACCAAAATGTCTCCATACTGTTTGATGATGGGGAACATCTAAAAAAAGAAAAGCATCCACAGTTAGGATGGGAATTCCAGTCACACAGGCTACAGTTAAAAGAATTGTACTCACCGCCTTGAGTTTTCCACTGGTGAACATGGGGGACAGCAAGGCTCTATATCTCTTCCACTCCTCATCCTTTGAGAAAGCAATGGATTTGCTCATGATTCCCATTGGGCCAAGATCCTAGAGTAAAAAAAAACAGCCTATGAGAAATCAGGTGCATACTCAGCTACCTATTGTGGTTCCAACTTTATATTCCAGGATCCGTTGAAATGTAAATATCTCTGTTGTTAGAAAACTAGGTTCAAGCATGAGAGAGAAGATTACAACAGGACTTAGTAAATCTCCAGATCTGTGCAGATGGTATTTTGCTTGGAGACAAATAGAAAGTTAACATTGCATCAGACAAGTTCTCCAGATCTTTAGGACCAGCATTCACCAGCATATGAAAAGTATGTCTTCATATGCTGTGTGTCTGTCTGTCTATGTGTCTGTATGTCTCTGCCTCTGTGTGAGTCTCTCTCTCTCTCTCTTTCTCGCTCTCACTCTCTCTATCTCTATCTTTCTCTTTCCCTCTCTGTGCATGTATACACATGAATGTTGGTTCACATATCCATGTTTGCCCATGTGAAAACAGAGGGATCAGGTATCATTCTGTATAACTCTGTATGGCATCTTTGAAGCAATATCTCTATGTGAGTCTAGAATGTTCTAGTTTGGCTAGAGTTGCTACCAAAGAAGCCCCTGTGGTCTTCCATTTTCCACATATATCTCTAGAGTCCACACATGAATGCTGTTCTGCTCAGCTTTTTTGTGGATGTTGAGGATCTAATATAGGGTACTTTACCCAATGTTCAAGTCATCTCTCTATGCCTGAGTCACGTAAAAGATTTGATATTTGGGTCTTTTAAGGATTATTTCACTATTACATGGGTTTGGCCTAATGTTGCTTGTGTTATAATGTTAATTTTCATCCCCAAACTGCTTACAGGAGTGTCTGCATATAAGACACTTAGGGACCATGGATTTGGCTCCAATTGGCAAATAAAGGTGCCAGCAGCCAATGGCTGGGAAGGATAGGAAGAAGTGGGACTTTTATGATTCAGAAGCTTGGGAGAGAGAGAAGCAAGAAACAGAATCACCATAAGAGGAACATAGAACAGACCAGCCATTTAAGAATTTATGTAAATGGCTCTTGTGGCCATGCCCCCCAATTGGGTCTGCAAAACCAGAGATAAAATATAGATTTTTAAAAATGTAAACTCCAAAATACAAGAAGGGGGTGTTTGCTAGCTGCCGAAAAGATTAGAAATACTCAGCCATTACGATAGTCAAGGCATATTTAAATTTACTGGTGTGTGTGTGTGTGTGTGTGTGTGTGTTTGTGTCTGTGTGTCTGTCTGTGTGAGTGTCTGTGTGTATGCCTGTCTGTCTCTCTACCTTTCTGGATTATATCTGTCTCAATACATGTGTCTATGTGTGTGTCTGCATGTGACTGCCTGTGTGTATGTATCTGTGTGTTTCTGTATGTGTCTGTATTTATCTGCATCTGTATGTGTACGTCTGAGTGTGTATTTGTTTCTGTGTGTTTGTCTATCTCTATGTATGTATCTGCCTCTATTTATGTGTCTGTCCCTCTGTGTGTATATCTCTGTGTCTCTCTTTATGGGTATCTCTCTTTCTCTCTGTGTGTCCCTCTGCAGCTCTGTCTCACTCTGTATCTCTCTGTGTCTCTGTGTGTGTCTCTCTCTCTCCCTCTCTGTTTGTGTATCTCTGATTGTATGTGTATCTCTCTGAGCATGAGTATATACATGAATGCTAGTGCACATGCCCACCTGTGCTCATGTGGAGACCATAGGTCAGGCATCTTTTTTGATAAATCTCTATGTTATTTTTGAGGCAAGGATTCTCCTTGAATCTTGAAGGCTCTGCTTTAGCTAGAGCAGCAAGCAAACAAGCCACAGTGGGGGGAAAAGTAACTAGAAAATATCATTCTCATTGAAGTAAACCAGGCCCCAAAAGACTTCCATGGGATGTACTCATTTGAGTGAATATTACCCATAAAATAAAGGATAACCATGCTACTATCCACAGATCAAAAGAAACTAAGTAATGAGCAGTGTCCAATGGAAGAAGCATGAATCTCACAGAACACAAAACAAAATCGATCTGGCAGGTGGATACAGTGAGGGAACTGGATGGGACAGGGAGTGGAGAGGGAAACAGGGATGTGGATCAGTTTAGGGGGTTAGATACAGGCAGAAGACAGAACAGGGATCATTTGGGGAGCATCTCTGGAACTGGACAGATACCTGGGATGATGGAGGTTCTGAGAAGTCTATGGGGGAACCAAACTGAGACTCCAAGTTTCAAGTTGTGGATTTGAACACTGAAGTGGCCACCTCTTGTAGCTAGGCAGGACTTCCAGAGGAGGAAGGGGGCACATCAATCCACACACAGAACCATATCCCCAAGCCTGTCTTGCTGAAATATGTGCAGGGATAATGATGCATGAATGACCAACTAATGACTGGTCAAAGTTGAGACCCGTACAGTGAGAGACACTATAATTGATACTCTTCTATGTTTTCAGAACTAGCATGACCAAGTTCTCAGAGGCTTCATTCAGCAACAGATAGGAAAATGCACAGAGACCCCTCAGGCAAACATCAGGCAGAACATGTGGATCATGTGGAAGAGTTGGAGGTAGGATTGAATAATTCAGGAGGTTCAATCATACTACAAGAAGACACGCAGAGTCCAAATCTGGGACCATGGAGGCTCACAGATACTGAACCATCACCCAAAATAATTAGTGGAGCTGAATTTAAGCTCCTTACACATTTGTAGCAGAAGTGCAGCTTGCTCTTCATGTGGGCCCACCTACAGTTGCAGCTGTGGCAGTCTCTTAAGTGGCAGCCAGACATTGGATATGGTTCCCCTTTATGGAATGCCTCCTTGGGTCTCAGTGGGAGAGGATGCCCTTAGTTTAGAGGCTACTGGATGTCCCATGGCAAGATGGTTCACAAGTGGGTCTTCCCATACTCTGAAGAGAAGGTGAAGTGACAGTGGGGAAAGGAATCAGTAAGGAAGGGACTGAGAGGTAAGGAGGGAGGAGAGGGGAGCTGCAATCAGTATGCAAAGTGAATAAATAAATCAATGAGTGAAAAAAACAACATGACTTACCCGCCTGTTTGTGAAGACCGAAAAGAATTCCTTCACTAGCACGTTCTTAATCATTTCTCTGTCTGTGATGGCAAACACAGGCGTATGCCATTCAAACAACCTGTGTGGGGAAGACAGCTGATGAACCAGGTATTGAAGTGAGAGCCACACCAAGACTTTCATGCTAATGCTACAGGATCCTCACTCTGCTTATACAATACATGGTCACAGGAATTCTGGTCACAGAAACAATGGAGTCTTTAAAAAGTGATATGCAATGTCATTCAAGACACAATGAGTCAGTGAAAGACAATATATCTCTGAAACTTACCACAATGAGTGGCAATTTGATAAGTATAGATGTATGCGCAAGGCCCTGAGTTCGGTCCCCAGCTCCGGAAAAAAAAAAAAAAAGAGAGAGCTACTGATAAGTATAGATGTGAAGGTGGGGAAGAGAGCAGACAATCCAGGAGTGCAGACATCCTGAGGCCACAGGACAAACTGCCACCTCTGCACACCTAGGCCCACATCCCTGGTCCAAGGGGAAACTGCACAGTGACTCTGAACACAGGGATATAGGAACAGACAGCCAATGGTACCCACAGTTCTGGTCTGTGCCCAGGACTGATCTGAGGCAGGTCAAACAGCTCACTGAAACCAAATCCCATGGGGGAGAGAGCTGGAAACTCAGAAATGAGGATACTCCTGAGAAGTCAGAGGACAATACTCTCTGTCAACAGTCCAGACACAAGACGGAATTGGATTGGACCGACTGTACCCACAGGGTGCAAGGACCTACACGAGCACTCAAGGGCAGGACCCTTTGATTCCTGCATGGGCATAGACCGGGAAGACTGTCTCCAGGAGCATTTGACACACCTGAAATCAGAGCACCTGTTCTCAGGAAAGGCTGAAAGAAAACAGGAAAACAGTTCTACAGGAGTGCTGACTGAGGCCTACAGCAGGGTCAAGTCACTCTCAGAACAGCAAGACAAGCAAACACCAGAGACAATCCAATGGCTAGAGGCAAGCGCAGGAACCTAAGCAACAGAAACTAAGATTATTTGGCATCATCAGAGCCCAGTTCTCCCACCAAAGAAAGCACTGGATATCCAAACACACCAGAAAAGCAAGATTTAGATTGAAAATCACATTTTTTGATAATGATGGAGGACTTTAAGAAAGACATAAAGAGCTGCCTTAGAGAAATGCAGGAAACACAAGTAAATAAGTAGAAGCACTTAGAGGAAACACAAAAATCCCAGAAAGAGTTACAGGAAAACACAACCAAACAGGTGAAGGAATTGAAAATGGAAATAGAAACAATAAAGAAAGCACAAAGTGAGACAACCATGGACATAGAAAACCAAGGAGGGTTGGGGATTTAGCTCAGTGGTAGAGCGCTTGCCTAGGAAGCACAAGGTCCTGGGTTCAGTCCCCAGCTCGAAAAAAAGAACCAAAAAAAAAAAAAAAAAAAAACCAAGGAAGAGACAAAGAGCCTTAGATACAAGCATCAGCAACAGAATACAAGACATAGAAGAGAGAATCTCGAGTCAGAAGATACCATAGAAAACAATGACGCAACTGTAAAAGATAATGTAAAATGCAAAAAACTCCCAGTCCAAAACATACAAAAATTCAGGACCAAATAAGAAGTTCAAACCTAAGAAAAATAGAAATAAAAGAAAGTGAAGACTCCCAACTGAAAGGGCCAGTAAATATATTCAACAAAATTATGGAAGAAAACTTTCCTAACCTAAAGAAAGAGATGCCTATAAACATACCAGAAGTCTGCAGAACTCCAAGTAGATTGGACCAGAACAGAAATTTCTGGTGTCAAATAATAGTTAAAAAACCAAATGCACAAAACGAAGAAAAAATATTAAAAGCAGTAAGGGAAAAAGGTCAAGTGACATATAAAGGCTAACATATAATAATTACACCAGACCTCTCACCAGAGTCTATGAAAGCCAAAAGATCCCGGACAGATGTCAAACAGACCCTAAGAGAACACAAATGCCAGTTCAAATTACTGTATCCAGCAAAATTCTCAATTAACATAGATGGAGAAACCAAGATATTCCACGACAAAACCAAATTTAAGCAATTTCTTTCTACAAAAGCAGCCCTACAATGGAAAATAGATGGAAAACTCCAACACAAGGAGAAAAACTACACCATACAGAAAGCAAGAATATAATTTCCTTGCAATGAAACCAAAAAGAAGACAAATAAACATAATTCCACCTCTCACAACAAAAATAACAGTAAGTGACAATCACTATGCCTTAATATCTCTCAACATCAACGGACTCAATTCCAACAAAAAAGAAAAAGACTAATAGAATGGATATGTAAAGAGGACCCAGCATTTTGCTGCATGCAGGAACCACATCTCAGAGACAAAGACAGACACTACCTCAGAGTGAATGGCTTGAAAAAAACTCTCCAAGCAAATGGCCCAAAGAAACAAGCTGGGGTTGCCATTCTAATATCAAATAAAATTGACTTTCACCTGAAAGTCATTAAAAAAGATAAAGAAGGACACTTCATATTCATCAAAGGAAAAATCCACCAAGATGAACTCTCAATCCTAAATATTTATGCTCCAAATATAAGGGCACCTACATACATAAAAGAACCCTCACTAAAGCTCAAAGCACACATTGGACCTCACAAAATGATAGTAGCAGATTTCAACATACCACTCTCATCAATGGACAGATAATGCAAACCGAAATTAAACAGAGACATAGAGAAACTAACATAAGTCATGAACCAAATGGCTTTAACGTATATTTATGGAACATTTTGTCCTAAAAAAAGGGACATACCTTCTTCTCAGCACCTCATGGAACCTTCTCCATAATTGACCATGTAATTGGTCACAAAACAGGCCTCAACAGATACAGGAAGATAGCAATAATCCCATGCATTCTATCAGATCACCACACCCTAAGACTTGTCATCAATACCAATAAGAATGACAGAAAGACCACATATACATGGAAGTTGTACAATGCTCTACTCAATGACAACTTGGTCAAGGAAGCAATAAAGAAAGAAATTAAAGACTTCGTAGAATTTAATGAAAATGATGATACAACCTTCCCAAATTTAGGGGACACAATTAAAGCACTACTGAGAGCAAAACACATATCTCTGAGTGCCTGCAAAAAGAAACAGGAGAGAGCATATATCAGCAGCTTGACAGCACACATGAAAGTTCTAGAACAAAAAAAAATGAACCCAAGAGGAGTAGAAGGCAGGAAGTAATCAAACTAGTGCTGAAATCAAACAATAGAAATATAAGGACTGTACAAAGAATCAACAAAACTAGGAGCTGGTTCTTTGAGAAAATCAACAAGATAGATAAACCCTTAACCAGACTAACCAGAGGTCACAAAGATTGTATCCAAATTAAAAAATTCAGAAATAAAAGGGTGATATAACAGAATCTGAAGAAAAAAATCATCAGATCCTACTACAAAAGCCTATATTCAAATAAACTGGAAAATCTGAAGGAAATGAACAATTTTCTAGACAGATACCAGGTACGAAAGTTAAATCAGGAAAGATGAAACCATCTAAACAACCCCATAACTCCTAAAGAAATAGAAGCAGTTATTAAAAGTCTCCCAACCAAAGTGAGCCCAGGTCCAGATGGGTTCAGTGCAGAATTCTATCAGACCTCCATAGAAGACCTCATACCAATACTGTCCAAAATATTCCACAAAAGAGAAAAAGATGGAGGACTACCCAAGTCCTTCTATGAAGCCACAATTACTCTTATACCGAAACCACACAAAGACCCAACAAAGAAAGAGAACTTCAGACCAATTTCCCTTATGAATATCAATGCAAAAACACTCAATATATTTCTTGCAAACTGAATCCAAGAATACATCAAAACGATTATTCATGATGATCAAGTAGGCCTCATCCAAGGGATGCAGGGATGGTTTAATATATGAAAATCCATCAATGTAATCCACTACAAAAACAAACTCAAACATAAGAACCACATAATCATCTCACTAGATGCTGAGAAAACTTTTGACAAAATTCAACACCCCTTCATTATAAAAGTCCTGAAAAGACCAGGAATTCAAGGCACATATCTGAACAAAATAAAAGGAATATACTCCAAACCAGTAGCTAACAACAGTATAATGGAAAGAAACTTGAAACAATCCCACTAAAATCAGGGATGAGACAAGGTTGCCCACTCTCTCCCTACTTATTCAAGATAGTACTCGAAGTATTAGCCAGAGCAATCAGACAGTGAAAGCAGGTCAAAGGGATACAAATTGGAAGGGATAAAATCAAAATATAACTATTTGCAGATGATAGGATAGTGTAATTAAGTTACACCAAAAGTTCCACCAGAGATCTATTAAACCTGGTAAACAACTTCAGCGAAGCATCGGGTATAAAATAAACTTAAAGAAATCATTAGCCTTCCTCTACTCAAAGGATAAACAGGCTGAGAAAGAAATTAAGGAAATGACACCTTTCACCATAGTCCCAAATAATATAAACTATCTTGGTTTGACTTTAACCAAACAAGTGAAAGAACTGTATGACAAGAACTTCAAGTCTCTGAAGAAAGAAATTGAGGAAGATCTCAGATGTAAAGATCTCCCATGCTCATGGTTTGGCAGGATTATTATAGTAAAAATGGCCATATTGCAAAAAGCAATCTACATATTCAATGCAATTCTCATCAAAATTCCTACTCAATTCATTATAGAGATAGAAAGAGTGATATGCAAATTCATCTGGAATAACAAAAAGCCCAGGAGAGTGGAAACTATACTCAACAATAAAAGAAATTCCAGGGGAATCAGCATCCCAGACTTCACGCAGTATTACAGAGCAATAATCATAAAAATTGTATGGTATTGGTACAGAGACAGGCAGATAGATCAGTGGAACAGAATTGAAGACCCAGAAATGAACCTGCACACTGATAGTCACTTGATCTTTTACAAAAGAGCTAAATCCATCCAATAGAAGAAAGATAGCACATTCAACAAATGGTGCAGGTTCAACTGGAGGTCAGCATGTAGAAGAATGCAAATCGATCCATTCTTATCACCATGTACAAATCTTAGGTCCAAGTGGATCAAGGACCTCCACATCAAACCACATACACTCAAACTAATAGAAGAAAAAGTGGGGCAGATTCTCGAACACATGGGCACTGGTGAAAATTTCCTGAACAAGACACCAGTGGTTCATGCTCTAAGATCAAGAATCAACAAATGGGACATCATAAAACTGCAAAGCTTTTGCAAAGCAAAAGACACTGTCTTTAGGACAAAATGGTAACCAACAGATTGGGAAAAGATCTTTACCAATCCTACATCTGATAGAGGGCTAATGTGCAAAATATACAAAGAACTCAAGAAGTTAGACTCCAGAGAGCCAAATAACCCTATTAAGAAATGGGGTACAGATCTAAACAAACATTCTCAGCTGAGGATTATCGAATGACCAAAAAGTACCTAAAGAAATGTTCAACATCCTTAGTCATCAGAAAAATGCAAATCATACACCCCTGAGATTCCACCTCACACCAGTCAGAAAGGCTAAGATAAAAAACTCAGGAGAGAGCAGATGCTGGCAAGGACATGGAAAAAGAGCAACATTCCTCCATTGTTGGGATTGTAAACTAGTACAAACGCTCTGGAAATCAATCTGGAGGTTCCTCAGAAAATTGGACATTTCACTACCTGAGGACCCAGCAATACCTCTCTTGGGTATATACGCAAAGGATGCTCCAACATACAACAAAGACACATGGTCCACTATGTTCATAGCAGCCTTATTTATAATAGCCATAAGCTGGAAAGAACTCAGATGCCCTTCAAAAGATGAATGGACTCAAATAATGTAGTATCTACACAGTGGATACTACTCAGCTATCCAAAACAATGACTTCATGAAATTCATTGGTAAATGGAATGAACTAGAAAATATCATCCTGAGTGAGGTTACAAAATCTCAGAAAAGGACACTTGGTATGCACTCATTAATAAGTGGATATTAGCCAAAAAGCTCAAACTACCCAAGATGCAATCCACAGACTACAGGAAGCTCAAGAAGGATGAATAAAATGAGGATGCTCACACTCCTTTTTAAAAGGGGATAAAATAACCATAGATGATATTGAAGCAAAGTTTAGAGCAGCAACTCAAGGAATGGCCATTCAGAACCTGATCCACATGTGGCCCATATATGTACAGCCACCAAAACTAGATAAGATTGATGAAGCTAGAAAATGCATGCTGAAAGGGACCGAATACATATCTCTCCTGAGAGACACATCCAGAGCATGTCCAATATAGAGGTCAATGCTAGCAGCAGACCACCAAACTGAGAATAGGACCCCCTTGGAGGGAATCAGAGGAAGTATTGAAAGAGTTGAAGGAGCTTGAAACCCCATAAAAGCAACAGTGCCAACCAACCAGAGCTTCCAGGGACTAAATCACTACCGAAAGACTATACATGGACTGACCCAGGGCTCCAACTGCATATGTAGCAGAGAATAGCCATGTTGGGGCACCTAGGGAAGGGGAAGCAGTTGGTCCTGCCAAGGTTGGACCCCCCAGTGCAGGGGAAGATAGGGAGGCAATAAGGGGGCTTTATAGGTGTTATACTCTTATGGGGGAGGGGGAAGGGAGGGAATGGTGTCTTATGTACAGGAAACCAGGAAGGGGAATAACATTTGAAATGTAAGTAAAGAAATACATCTAATAAAAAAATATAAAACCAAAAAAAATTGATTTCTGTTTTCAAATCTTAAAATACTGAAATTACAATTATTATAGGAATAAATAGTATTTCATTTTAGATTTAAAAAGTATAGATGTGAATATATGGAAATAGCTTATACCATTATCTATGATTTTGCATATTTGAAATATTTCAAGGGTTGGAAGATATTTTTTATACTTTTTTTATTTTTTTTATTAACTTGTGTATTTCTTATTTACATTTCGAATGTTATTCCCTTTCCCAGCTTCTGGGCAAACAACCCCCTAATCCTTCCCCCTCCCCTTCTCTATGGGTGTTCCCCTCCCCACCCTCCCCCCATTGCCACCCTCCCCCCAATAATCACGTTCATTGGGGGTTCAGTCTTAGCAGGACCAAGGGCTTCCCCTTACACTGGTGATCTTACTAGGATATTCATTGCTACCTATGAGGTCAGAGTCCAGGGTCAGTCCATGTATAGTCTTTAGGTAGTGGCTTAGTTCCTGGAAGCTCTAGTTGCTTGGCATTGTTGTTCATAAGGGGTCTCGAGCCCCTTCAAGCTCTTCCAGTTCTTTCTCTGATTCCTTCAACGGGGGTCCTATTCTCAGTTCAGTGGTTTGCTGCTGGCATTCGTCTCAGTATTTGCTGTATTCTGGCTGTGTCTCTCAGGAGAGATGTACATCCGGCTCCTGTCGGCCTGCACTTCTTTGCTTCATCTATCTTGTCTAATTGGGTGGCTGTATATGTATGGGCCACATGTGGGGCAGGCTCTGAATGGGTGTTCCTTCTGCCTCTGTTTTAGTCTTTGCCTCTCTATTATTCCCTGCCAACGGTATTCTTGTTCCCCCTTTTAAAGAAGGAGTGAAGCATTCACATTTTGATCATCCGTCTTGAGTTTCATGTGTTCTATGCATCTAGGGTAATTCAAGCATTTGGACTAATAGCCACTTATCAGTGAGTGCATACCATGTGTGTTTTTCTGTGATTGGGTTACCTCACTCAGGATGATATTTTCCACTTCTATCCATTTGCCTATGAACTTCATAAAGGCATTGTTTTTGTTAGCTGAGTAATATTCCATTGTGTAGGTGTACCACATTTTCTGTATCTATTCCTCTGTTGAAGGGCATCTGGGTTCTTTCCAGCTTCTGGCTATTACAAATAAGGCTGCTATGAACAATGTGGAGCACGTGTCTTTTTTATGTGTTGGGGCACCTTGTGGGTATATGCCCAAGAGAGGTATAGCTGGATCCTCAGGTAGTTCAATGTCCAGTTTTCTGAGGAACCTCCAGACTGATTTCCAGAATGGTTGTACCAGTCTGCAACCCCACCAACAATGGAGGAGTGTTCCTCTTTCTCCGCATCCTCGCCAGCATTTGCTGTCACCTGAGTTTTTGATCTTGGCCATTCTCACTGGTGTGAGGTGAAATCTCAGGGTTGTTTTGATTTGCATTTCCCTTATGACTAAAGATGTTGAACATATCTTTAGGTGTTTCTCAGCCATTTGGCATTCTTCAGCTGTCAATTCTTTGTTTAGTTCTGAACCCCATTTTTTAATAGGGTTATTTGTCTCCCTGCGGTCTAACTTCTTGATTTCTTTGTATATTTTGGATATAAGCCCTCTATCTGTTGTAGGATTGGTAAAGATCTTTTCCCAATCTGTTGGTTGCCGTTTTTGTCCTAACCACAGTGTCCTTTGCCTTACAGAAGCTTTGCAGTTTTATGAGATCCCATTTGTCGATTCTTGATCTTAGAGCGTAAGCCACTGGTGTTTTGTTCAGGAAATTTTTTTCCAGTGCCCATGTGTTCGAGATGCTGCCCTAGTTTTTCTTCTATTAGTTTGAGAGTATCTGGTTTGATGTGGAAGTCCTTGGTCCACGTGGACTTAAACTTCGTACAGGGTGATATGCATGGATCGATTTGCATTCTTCTACATGCTGACCTCCAGTTGAACCAGCACCATTTGCTGAAAATGCTATCTTTTTTCCATTGAATGGTTTTGGCTCCTTTGTCAAAAATCAGGTGCCCATAGGTGTGTGGGTTCAATTCTGTTCCATTGGTCTATCTGTCTGTCTCTGTACCACTACCATGCAGTTTTTATCACTATTGCTCTGTAATATTGCTTGAGTTCAGGGATAGTGATTCCCCCTGAAGTCCTTTTATTGTTGAGGATAGTTTTAGCTATCCTGGGTTTTTTGTTATTCCAGATGAATTTGCAAATTGTTCTGTCTAACTCTTTGAAGAATTGGATTGGTATTTTGATGGGGATTGCATTGAATCTGTAGATCGCTTTTGGTAAAATGGCCATTTTTACTATATTAATCCAGCCAATCCATGAGAATGGGAGATCTTTCCATCTTCTGAGGTCTTCTTCAATTTCTTTCTTCAGAGGCTTGAAGTCCTTATTGTACAGATCTTTTACTTACATGGTTAAAGTCACACCGAGGTATTTTATATTATTTGGGACTATTATGAAGGGTGTCGTTTCCCTAATTTCTTTCTCGGCTTGTTTCTCTTTTGTGTAGAGGAAGGCTACTGATTTATTTGAGTTAATTTTATACCCAACCACTTTGCTGAAGTTGTTTATCAGCTTTAGTAGTTCTCTGGAGGAACTTTTGGGATCACTTAAATATACTATCATATCATCTGCAAATAGTGATATTTTGACTTCTTCTTTACCAATCTGTATCCCCTTGATTTCCTTTTGTTGTCTGATTGCTCTGGCTAGAACTTCAAGAACAATATTGAATAAGTTTGGAGAGAGTGGGCAGCCTTGTTTAGTTCTTGATTTTAGTGGGATTGCTTCAAGTTTCTCTCTATTTAGTTTAATGTTAGCAAGTGGTTTGCTGTATTTGGCTTTTACTATGTTTAGGTATGGGCCTTGAATTCCTATTCTTTCCAGGACATTTATCATGAAGGGGTGTTGAATTTTGTCAAATGCTTTCTCAGCATCTAATGAAATGATCATGTGGTTTTGTTCTTTCAGTTTGTTTATATAATGGATCACGTTGATGGTTTTCCGTATATTAAACCATCCCTGCATGGCTGGGATGAAGCCTACTTTATCATGTTGGATGATTGTTTTGATGTGCTCTTGGATTCGGTTTGCCAGAATTTTATTGAGTATTTTTGCGTCGATATTCATAAGGGAAATTGGTCTGAAGTTCTCTTTCTTTGTTGGGTCTTTGTGTGGTTTAGGTATAAGAGTAATTGTGGCTTCATAGAGAGCAGAAAACAAATCAGAAGGGGATACTGGATAAAAATGGAGGCATGGGCAAATACCCAGGGGTAGTGCATAATCAGACAATGGAGGATGGGGAGACTGTGTGAAGGGCATGAGGGGAGGGAAGGGTAGTGACCAGGTTGTGAAGTGAAAAAATTAATAATGGAAGAAAGAAAGAACTCAAGTCTATGGAACATGAAACCTATCAAAAGCCGTAGTGTACCATGTCAATTAGACCTTTGAACCCTGGCACTTAATGACATGCAGTATCATCTTTACACACAGAGGTGCATGGCTTCAATACATTGTCCTTATGCAAATGGAGTACCTCATCCTAAAGAGAGTCAACTCAGCGGAACTTTCCAGAATACTCACCCCCATATTTTTCTATATTTTTTATAGCACTCCATGTCGAATTTCCATGAGCCCTGGAAAGAGAAATATCATGAAATCCATTACTGTCCTGTATGTACTGACCATTCTGTAGCCAGAGCACCAAAACCCTAAGATCTCTTGAAGTCAGATTTATTGTCTCTGACACACACATGCACACACACACTCACACACACACACGCGCGCACACACACACACACACACAAACACACACACTTATTAAAAAATTTTGACCTCTCAAGAGCAGTATCAGTCAGTGAGAAAAGACAGAATGAGAGATTAAGACATTTTACACCTTTCTGTGGCCTCTGCATGCCAACTCACAGACACAAACATGTACATACATATAACATACATAACACACATAATAATGGCAATAATAATAATAATATTATTATTATTATTATTAACACCTATAATAAACAATTGATTTTAAATAATATGCAAGGTAAGCACAGATCCTGAAGGAAGAAAATCCTGAGGAGAGAGCAGCACAAACTTTGTCACTCATCCTCTGGGTGTGATTGTGGGAATGTCTGTCTGAATGAGTAACCAGGGACAGGTATCAAAGCAGGATATCACGAAAGGCCCACCTAGACACAGAACCTACATGGCCCATTACATTGTCATTACTCAATTTTCTAATAGTTTTGTTAAATAATCCTTTCCTTAGTGGTTTTCCTTTTAACAAACCTTTAAAAGTAAAAGAAGAAAGGAAAAACACTATGTAGGTAAGGCTCTGTCTGAGATAGCCATCATCCTGTCTCAGATAATCTTACTCACTACTCAGACTCATTCATAAGATTGTTGCACTTAAAGAAAGAGAGGCACCTGTAGGTACATATCAGCATCTACAGTAGAGCAGTTTGCCTAGCATGTGTAAGGTTCAGCTGTTAAGAGCATTGGCTAAACTTACAAAGGATCCAAGTTCCATTCCCAGAACCCATGTCCCACACCTCACATCCATCTCTAACTCTAGCTATAGGGATTACATCACCCTCTTCTGTGCTCCATAAAAACTGCACACACATACACACACACACACACACACACACACACACACACAACCTTGTACACATAAAATCTTTTTATATTAAGCAGTCACTAACCAAGAACCCCATACCCAAAGGCAGAGAGAAAGTAAATGCTCTAGTTCTGATGAATTCAAAGGTGCCATAATAGTGCAAATAAAGTCTAACACTATAGAAAAATGTCATTGTTTCAAAGATTGAACAGAGAATTCAAGTATATGAAAAGCTTTCCAAAGATGTGGAGTGGGAAGCACATGATAAGTTGATGTTTCAGAAATTCAGTGAAAAGAAAAAAAGGATCACTCATAAAAACACATGCAAAGATAATTTTAATCTAATAAATACAGATTGGTATCCGAGAAGTTGGAAATCCCTTCAAGATTTTCTTCAAATAACTACAGCTGTGACATTCTGGAGTCTGCACTGAGCAAGAAACAAACTCTTCCTATACTGTTCACAAGATTAGAGCATCAAATCCTCACTATTCAGATTGAATGAGAGGGAGATCTAGGTAATTTTAAGGCAAATTTTAATAAACTGACACTAAGGCTGTTGACATGGCTCTGAATGAAAAGGCAATTGCCAACAAGACTGATAACCTGAGCTCCATCCCTAGGTCTAAGATTTCCACAACAGCAGACTCATTCCAACAAACTGTCCTCTGATATACACATGCCTGTGGTAGCATATACACACTCTCACCCAAAAATAAATAAATGTGGGCAAGACCTATGGAGATGATTCAATGAAAAAAGCACCCTGTGAGAACCAGAATTTGACTCCCCAAAATTTGTGTAAATGTCTGTTTTGAGGTAAGACAAACAGATCAAATGACTCAGAGATTAGAGAATGTTGACTAGCTAAACTAGTCACGACAGAGAAAGCCAGGTCAAAGTAAGAGACCCTGCCTCAAAGGACAAAGTGCAGAGCAAACAGAAAAACACCCACTGTCAACCTCTGACCTGTACATACCCCCACATACACACGTATATGCCCCTGCAGACACATACAGGCACTCACACACATGCAGATGCCTAGATACACTCAAACATAGTATTAAGTTTTAAGTTGCCAATAGAGCCCCAAGAGACTCAAAAACATTTTCAAGAATCAAGAGGACACAATGTTTGGGGTCCTGACATCTCAGAGTTTCCTCATAAGGAACATTATTGGCCATAATCAGAAGAGATGTGGAAAACTCAGTCAACACTCACCTTGGAGTAATTCAGCAGAGTCCCTAAAAAAGGCAGAGGTTTGGGCCCAGGAATTCCCTGTTTCTTAAAAATTCCATGTGTACGGGTCCCACATCTATAAATGGAAAAAGAAAGACCTGTGATCAGACACACCCGCAGACACACACACACACACACACACACACACACACACACACACACACACAGAGAGAGAGAGAGAGAGAGAGAGAGAGAGAGAGAAGATAGGAGACAAGCTAGACTATCATCAAATACTGAAAAAAACCAACAGCTCTGTTGCCCCTCCAGTTCCCAGAGAACTTTAGGAATGGTAAGAGGCCAGTGTGCATGTCAGCCCATTGCTGCTACCCATGTCTACTAAGTTCTCATGGATCTAGGAATAACCAAAACCTAAAGTAAGTCAAACCCAGTCTAAGTCTTATCAGTAAACTACTGGGGAAGGATTTGCACAGTGTGTATTCAATTGCTGATTTCTGTACCCACTAATCTAGTGACAGAGCTCTGGTTCAGACTTAGGGATTGTTGTTATTAAGAAGCACCTCCGAGTCAGTATTTTGTTAAACATTTTTCCCCACCACCTTGTGATTGGTCAAATCAAGGGTAGAACAAACTATAGCTAAGCAGGAGAGAAAAAGGCAGGACATTTGTGCCTAGAGAAAGGGAGAGGGTCTCAGGTGGGCCCTGGGAATACCATGAAGAAGGAAGTGCCATAGAGACACTATAATGGCAGGTGACAGGCCACATGGTTGGAAAGTAGGCAAAGCCAGCATAGTCAAGTTAGAATAGCTCAGAATCTGTCGAGCTTAGTGCCTGAAGCTTTAAAAAATACCAAGTTCTCTGTGTTGTTATACAAACCAAGGGTGGCATAGAAAACCCTACACTTTTACAGTAAATCTCAAAAGAGGGACTTGAAGAAGAGTGGGGATAAGATGCCCAGTGGATCTGCATAATGGCACTATGAACATTAATAAGAGTTAGTAATACTGAGGCTATAGCTTAGAAGTATAATGTCTCCCTAGCATGTACATGCTATAGCTTGATCTCCGATACTGCTAAAACAATAAAATGCAAAAATTAATTAATTCATCATTTCATTTTTGACCTTCGAGATGACCCCACAGGCAAAGGCACTGGTTAATAATGTTAATCTGAAATGGGTCTTTGGGACCCACAAGATAGGAGAGAACTGACTCTGAAAAGTTGTCCTGCGAGACACACACACACACACACACACACACACACACACACACGCACAAACTGTAAAAAGTGCTGCCCCTAATCACTGTAAATAAAAACCTGAAATTTTGAAAATGCTTTACAAAAGTTAATTTCAACTTCTGCTATCTGTTGGAGGAGGGTCTTGTGCTTTGTGTATTCAGATGCTGGTATCTGTGCCCTGAGACATCAATATAGTCCAGACCTGGGTAATGTCATGACCATTGAAGAATTTCCTGCATCAACATGCAGGAAAGGATGCTCCAAAGTTATCTCACATTGGATGATTAAAAATTGACAGTAAACGACTGCACAGAGAAGTTGTTGGTCACAAGGCAGTTTAGGGTCCAGGACGTGAAGGGCAATGAGAAAAGTGGAGAATGAACAAGTTCAAAATGAGGTCAGGCATTACAAGGAGTCATCAATGGAGCTCAAGATGTGGACACACACATAACAGAGCAAGTCAGGGATAGAGTTGCATTGCAAGAAAAAAGGGGACTATGCCTGAGGTGTAGACAGTTTGATAGTTTTTAAGAGCTTAGAACCTGCCCTGTTATAGTCCTTAAACCTTGCTAATAAACTTACTAGTTCTCTGTCTCAATCTAGTATTTAGGAGTTAGCCAGGTTAAAAAATGATGCCTTTAAATACATTTCAGCTACACCTGTAGAAGGTATCAAGAAGATCACCTGAAGGTGTAGTTACAGATGATTGGGAGCTGCATGTGGATGTTTGGGTTCAAATCTGGGTCCTCTGAAAGAGCAGCCAGTGTCCTGAGCAAAGAAGCTATCATCTCTCTAGCCCCATTCTGATATCATTTTGATTTTCCCAATAATAACAGAATAAAAATCTTAGTATTACTTCACACCCAGAGACCTGGTTTCAGGGAGCAACTTTCAAATCACTCACCTGTACAGAAGCACCGAGATGATTGCCAGGAGGACCCAGGTTTCCAGTGACAGAGCTGAAACCAGATCCATCCCTGCTTGTCTGTCAGAAAATTACTCCTTTACCTTCTCCTTCCAGTTGTGACCCTCTGCAGGTCTTCCCTTCAGCCCACACTGCTGCACTGAGGCCAACTTGCAGTACTTATATGCTGAAAAGATGGGTGGCAACAGGGATACAGCCAATAGATGGATTACATCTGCCTCATCTGGACTTTGGTATCCTCTTCCCCTGGGCAATTTGTAAAGTTCATCTACAGCCTATATTGACCTTTGAGCTAACATTCTGTGTGGCATCTGTGAAAAACAATAAAAATTCAATAGCATGAAATACCCTCTCACCATGGCTGGCTTCATTCAAAAATACACTCAGAGAATAGAAGCCGGGGAGTCAGAAGTTCAAAGACCAAGATCAAACACACATGGAGTGTTTGAGACATGCCCAGGATATGAGAAACCATGTCTCAAAAAAATTCTTCTACTACATCAATCCACCAAAATTCAACACCTGCCATCCCATGGCTCTGGTGACAGTGAGAGAAAGACAGGCTCTTCCAGTCATTGCTGAGAGAGAGTTAAGGATTGTTCTCAGTTTTGAACCCACTGATGGCTGGCAACCCAAAGGCTTTAATAGAAGGTAAACCCACGGGCTTGAGACCCCATATGTACAACAATGCCAAGCAACCAGAGCTTCCAGAGACTAAGCCACTACCTAAAGACTATACATGGACTGACCCTGGACTCTGACCTCATAGGTAGCAATGAATATCCTAGTAAGAGCACCAGTGGAAGGGGAAGCCCTGGGTCCTGCTAAGACTGAACCACCAGTGAACTAGACTGTCGGGGGGAGGGCGGCAATGGGGGGGGTGGGGAGGGAACACCCATAAGGAAGGGGGAGGGAAGGGGATGTTTGCCGAAACCGGAAAAGGAATAACACTCGAAATGTATATAAGAAATACTCAAGTTAATAAAAAAAAAAGAAGGTAAACCCACATTCACACACACACACACACACACACACACACACACACACACACTCACAAACACAGCACTAGATGAAGTGTTCAGGACACAAAACAAGTTATGATTATGGGAAGGAACTTTTCAGGGAATAACTGAGAGTGACAGAGGTAGGGGAAGGAAGAGGGGAAAAATTTAACCAGAATTCTCTCTCTCTCTCTCTCTCTCTCTCTCTCTCTCTCT
Source organism: Rattus rattus (assembly GCF_011064425.1). Taxonomy (NCBI): domain Eukaryota; kingdom Metazoa; phylum Chordata; class Mammalia; order Rodentia; family Muridae; genus Rattus; species Rattus rattus. The sequence continues at coordinate 7,867,484 of NC_046169.1, forward strand.
CTCTCTCTCTCTCTCTCTCTCTCTCTCTCTCTCTCAGAGACAGACAGACAGACAGAGACAGAGACAGAGAGTAATGAGAAGAATTTAATTCATTTAATAAAACAATAGCGAGAGAGAGCCATACTCAAACATCAGGTAAAGAACAAAGTCCTTTGGAAGAGTGAGGGACAGGATTTAATGAGCCAGAGGGGTCAAGGACACCACAAGAAGACCCAGAGAATCAACTAACCTGGAACCATGGGAATCACAGAGAGTGAATCACCAACCAAAGAGAATGCAGGAGCTAGGCATAGAGACCCCAAACATATATAGCACATGTACAACTTGGTCTTTTTGAGGGTCCCCAGCAATTGAAGCAGGGACTGTCTCTGACAATATTGCCTACCATTGGATGCTCTTCCCCTAAATGGACTGACTGCCTGGTAGGGCCTCAGTGGAAGAGGATGTATCCAGTACTGCTGACACCTGGTATCCCAGGTAAGATAACAAGGCCAGGCTTCACCTACCCAGAAGAGAAATAGAGGAGGTACTGGTGGATGTATTTGTGGGGATGGGACTGGGAAGAGAGGAGGGAGGAGCTGCTTCTACCAAAAGTTTTTTGAAAAAGTAAGTAGAAAGAGAAGAACAAAATAACTGAGTCCAACCAGAATCCAAGGTCTCCTAAGTGTAGGAGGGTGTACTAAAAATGAAGAAGAAGTTTAGAAAAATCAAAAGATTAACATTGTGACTTTGAAGTCTAAAAATTCACTGTTTTCTTAAGTGGAACATCACAGTGCAGAGAGCCACACAACTGCAGGTGTATGCATGCACCCATACCCACCAGGTTGACATCAGACAACGATTAATATTTACTGTCTTGAGCACTTTGCCCACATTTGCTATCATCCACTCTGAAACCTTGTGAGGGATATCTCTGTCACAGGTATATCAATATGCCCCAAATTATAACTGACTCAATCAAGGTCACATAATAAATCCCTAACACAATAAGGGTCCACGAGATCATGCAGCTCTTAAGTTCAAGGTCTCCATCATTTTTGTTTTATTATTAATTAAAATAAAATTAGATCATCTCCCTTCATCTCCTTCCTCCAAGTCCCCCATTCCTCTACTCCCTCTCAAATCCATGACCTCTTTTGGATTAGTCTTATTGTTCCACATATAGAAATATAAATATATAAACACAACCTGTTGAGTCCATATAGTTTGGCATATATTTATACATATATAAATCTCTCTCTCTCTCTCTCTCTCTCTCTCTGTGTGTGTGTGTGTGTGTGTGTGTGTGTGTGTGTGTGTGTGTGTGTGTGTGTGCGTGTATGTGTTTACTGGGAAACAATTGGTGTGGGCAGTCAATTAAGGGACTCATCCCTAGGAAAGATTGAGTCTCCATCTCTCAGGAGTCAGTAATTGCCTGGAGTTCTTCATCTAAATGAGGGATCTTGTGATATTTTCCCATCCACCTTACCAGGTCTATTCAAGATGTCATTGTACAGATCTTGTTTGGGAACCATATTGCCAATGTTTCATGAGTGGGGCACCCCAGACATTTCTGGGAATCACCATCTGTCAACAGATTTCCAGGTCCTCTGTCTCTTAAAATCTTATTGTCCCTCTTACTCTGTATTACCTGAGTCTTAGGTGTGGAGGTTGTGTTGTAGATGCCAAGATCTTCACCTTTAACAGACTCAACCTTGCAGGATGTGGTACAGGATTAGTAATGGAAACAGCAGTTCATTAGAATTGCGGTGCTCCCCAACGTGTAATTAGACCTGTTCTCATCACTCTAAGAAGAAACAATTTAAGGGAGACCAGAAAGCTGACAATGAGCACTGGGGAGGTTGAGGATGCCCTTCTCCTGCCTAAAGGATAACACATGCTGTCGATTTTATAGTAAAAAATACTGACAAGGATTTCCACATGATGGTTACTTTCCAATCCTTCCAACAGTCTGTCTTAAGGTTCGCTAGTCATTGATAAACACACCAGAAGGTCATAGCTTAGAAGTCCCTTGACACTCTCTTTGTGGTCCTCATGTTAAGTCCCTGAGATACATAAGCTATTGTTCCCATGTTGGAACTTAAACTATGGCTCAGAATTTTAGATCATTGTCTGCTCTTGTAAAGGACCTGGGTTCAATTCCCATTACCCTTCTGGTGGCTCACATGACTTTTAGCTCCAGCGCCTGAGTATTTGTAGTTGTATTTTCGTCTACAAAGGCACCCAGGTATACACATTGTACACAGATATACATGCCAGCTACATACCCATACACATAAAGATTTCTTCTTAAACCCCTAATGCTCATGTTACAGAAGTAGAAAACTACAGCTAAGGAATGAACTTGCACAATGTGACTGTTATTAGATTTTTATTTATTATAATTTTTGGACAAAATCCATAAGATTTCACAAAGACATAGCATCCCAGAGACTTAGTAAGGAGGGCACCATGTGGAGAACATTTATATCTTGCTCCAAATAAAACTGAAAAAAAGAGAAAAACAAAGCAACGTACATGTGCCTTTACTGTAAGAATCACTACAAAAACAATGCTACACTAAATACATAGTAGCAAACAAAACCCAGGGACAGGACTCACAATAAGACATTCCATGACAACCACAATTCAATCCAAACTCAGGTTGCCTAGCACAGAAATCAATGTAGATATCAGCTGTGACACTACCAATGGAAGAAAAAGTTATAGACTCTCAATATAGCACAGAGAACAAAGTCACCTCCCTCCAAATCTTACAACCTGAGTTCAAGTCCAGGCATCTATCTGATGGAGAAAGAGAATGAATTCCTTCAGGTTGTATTCTGATCTCTTCAGCCCACGCACAAAAATATTCACACATAAACAAGTAAATATGTAATTAATATTTTTTTATTTATTGTCTTTCAAGATAGGCTTTTGTTGGGTAGCCATGGCTATCATGGAATTTGCTGTACATAGCAGCTTGGCCTGAAATTTGTAGAGATCTTCCTGCTTCTGCCTTCTGAGTGTTGGGATTAAAAGCATGTACCCAGGAATGTCATGGAATGGAGAATGGGGGTTCAGGATCAGGTATGGGAAGAAACAAGAGATAAAGCCAGAGGGCCAGGAGAGTGAATGGAAATCTGCAGCTGCTAGGGTAAGAGGTTGGTGTATCTCTAGGGGATGGAAGAGACCTGAAACAGAGAAAGACCTTGAGAATCAATGTGGATGGCCTTAGCTGAGAAGCATAGCAATGGGTATATGGAACATGATGAGGCCACCTCCTGTAGTAAGGCAGGACCCCCAATGGAGTGATACATACATGAACCCACACACAAAACATTTGACCCCAAATTTGGTCTGTCTACAAGAAATGCAAGGACAAAGATGGAGCAGAAACTGAGGGCTAGCCAACTAATAACCAGCCCAACTTGGACAAAACCCCATAGGCAAGCATCAGTCCCTGACACTTTTAATGATACTGGGAGGTGTCCCCCGGGCTCTGACCTCTCCTGGCTCCCTTTTGTTCCACCGGGATTTGTCCTGAGATATGTCACAACCAGCACACTCCTGGCACCTTTTCTACCCTCCTTTGCTCCAGAAAGAGTCAACTTACAAACTCCCTTCTGAGAATTTTGAATCCATGCATAAAAGACACACACTACTCCATTACCTTTAGACCTTGCCTCTACCCACAATTGCTGGGTGTAGATACCTTTTGCCTGGAAGTCTGTGCCCTTATCAATTTATAATCTCCATTTCTCCCTCAGATCTAAACTTAGTGGTTTCTATCAGTCAACCTCGAGCAACATCCTTGGCCCCTGCCTATAGCAGAGGACACAGGAACTAGCTGCCCTGAGACCTTACATGTTGGCATCTTTCTTCTTATTCTAAAGCATTACAGAAAAGCCGCTATCTCTTTCCCTATGTCTCTTTTTTTTTTCTTGTGACATGGAAGTCCCACCTATATCTTCCTCCCAGCCATTGGCCCCACTTGACAAGTCAAGAAACAATTTGGGAAAAAGACCTTAGATGTAGGAATTGCCCCTTACACCTATCTATGGAATATCTTTCCCTAACTGGGCTGAGCATTCTGGCCTCTGTGGGAGAATAGTACCTAGCTCGGCAGAGACTTAATGTACCAAGATGGGGCACACACAGGTGGGCCTCTGCACTCTCAGGTGAGAAAGGAACAGGGAATGCAGGTAGGACTGTGGTGGGAAACAGGGGGAAAAGAGCAGAATGTAAAGTGAATAAATAAATTAATTAATTGGGTAAAAAAGGAACAAAAATTGAATGCTACCACGACCACCCATATGTTCATAGCTGCTTTTTAACCCTAGTTCCATTGGATACGTTTTATGGCCTCAATAGGCAAGGTAAACTCACACACACACACACACACACACACACACACACACACACACACACACAGTTCATATTCATACTTATGCCAAGTCCATTTAGTGCTGCTAGTGTGTACATCAATTAGGGATGATCACTTACAGGTGTGTCAACTCAAAGAACTCTAGCTACATGCACGCAGAGTCACTCTAAATGTAGCAAAACACAAAGAAATAAAGTAGTTTAAAACATTTTAAGCTCAGAGATTTGCAGGAAAATTTAATTTCTTGTAAATCAATTTGTTATCTTTGGCATGAGTTTTGTAGATGACAGCACTTTACTGTTTGACAATTTCAACATTAGCTCATGCAACTTTGCTCTCTGGACCTCTCCCATACCAAAACATTACAAAATGGAGCACTATTTTACAACAGATTCCTTCACTGGACTTTTTTTTGCTGTTGACACTTGTCTTCCTTTCACAAAACCCACTTGGCATCCTGGATAATAAGGAGGCAAAATTTGCAAATAATTGAAGAAAATGAATACTTTTTTGTCCTCACCATTGAACTCAAGAATGTCAGGGGTAGCAAGGGGAGGGGAAATGAGTGTTTACAAAGGTTCACTTTCCAGGATCAAGTGAGTTCATGTGTTGAAACTCTAGAACACTGAGACAAGGGATTCCTCAATCACAGAACAAACCTACTGCTAAAAGTCTGCAAGCACCAATCACTTTGTGTATTGTCTTTTAATTACATTTCTTGTGGTAGTGGCTATTCCTGGTTGTCAAAATCACTATGTCTGGAATGAACTCTAATCCAGAATTGGAAGCTCACCATTGATCCTGATCTTGAGGCAGGGAGATAGAAGTTTCTTATCTGGATCTTGGTATGAGGATCTTGAGGCAAAGTGACTATGAATCCCAGGAACCTAAGGCAAAGAGATCTCTGAGTTCAAGTTCACCTAGGACAAAGAAAGTCCCAGACCCAGGTATGGTGGTACACACTTTAATCTGGGACACGCCTGCTGGAGACTTACATAAGGACATTGGAAGAAGGAAGAGTCTCTCTTTTATGCCTGCCTGCCTGACTAGTGGGATGGAGCTACTGCTAGATCCTTGGACTTCCATTCACAACTGCTTCTGATCATTGTTGGGGAGTTGGACTACAGACTGTAAGTCATCAACCAATTCTCTTACTACATAGAGATTACCCATAAGTTCTGTGACTCTAGAGAACCCTGAGTTGGACACTTGCATATTAGAATGGTATGCCACACTATGGGTGAGGAGGTCAGAGGACAATGTTGAGTAACTAGTTCTTGATTTTTACTATGTGATTTCCAGTGATAAACTTAAAGTCCTTACATATGGCAGCAAGTAGGTTTATCATCAGAGCCACTATCCCAACCTTTTCTTTTTTGTTTGGGTTGGGTTGGGTTGACTTGGGTTGGGTTGGGTTGGGTTGGGTTGCTTAGTTTAGCTTTGCATTGCTTTCCTTGGTTTTGCTTGGCTACGATTGGTTTTCTCAAGACAGGGTTTCTCTGTGTAACCCTGAGTGTCCTAGGACACTCGCTATAGACAAGAGTGACCTTGAACTTAGAGACATGCCTGCCTTTGCCTCCAGAGCACTGGATTAAAGGCATGTGCCACAAAAGGCTGTACCCACACTCTTTTTAATGGGACAAAATTATGCTGGAATCTAGCTATCGTGGTGAGCTTTAACTGTCAATTTGGCACAGCCTAGAATCATCAGAGAAATGAATAAGGGTAAAGGGGGTGTCCACTTTGCATCACTCTGCAGACATATCTTGGAGGGATTGTCTTGATTATTAAATAGTGGAGTAGTGTCCAACCAGTTTAGGGAAGCCTCCTTCTCTAAGCACAAAGCTATGGGCTACATAAAAAGCCAACTAAACATAAGCCTGAGCACTTCAGCAAGCAACAACCAGCACCCTCTACAGTTTCTGCTGGAAATTCCTGCTTCAGATGCTGCCCTGACTTCCTTCAGTGATGAGCTGTATCTTATGAGTGGGAACAAAAGCCATGCTTCCCTTTACTTTTGGTCAGATTTTTCTATCAGTGTAACAGAAAGGCAGTCAGAATGATAGCCCAGAATAATGGAGCTCACTATGTAGTCCAAGCATCTCTTGAACTGGTGGTCTACCTGCCTTCTCCAATCAAATGATGGGTTAATCAGCCTATGGTCACCCCACCAAACTATATCCCCCTTTCCATTTTGTAGTGATTATATCTATGGTATCAAGTGGCTGTGGTGCCTGCCGTCTGCTGGAATTTTTCCCAAGGGGTTCTGCCAGCCTAGATCAGCTCCTGGCACCCTAATCTTATCTCAAACTTCCCCCTAGAATACTGAGGCTCTTCCATTTGCCCAAACTGAGTCTTCACTTGCACTGCACTTGGATGCATCGATCAGAAACCAAGCAGTAAAATGAGACCTGAACAAGACCAGCCCAGATTTGCTGAGCCATGGATAGGAGACTTTAAGTCCAGCACCAAGGAGGCAGAGGCAAATGGATTTCTATGAGGTAGAGGAGAGCCTGGTCTACATAGTGAGTTCCAGGATAGCCAGTGATATATATATATATATATATATATATATATATATATATATATATTTTTTTTTTTTTTTAAAGAGAACCTGTTCTAAAGTGTTGGTTGGGGAAAAAGCAGTGAGAGCTTCTGGGTACATTCATATGCAAATGGATGTAACTGGAAAATATCATCCTGAGTTAGGTAACCCAATCACAGAAAAACACGCATGGTATGCACTCATTGATAAGTGGATATTAGCCCAAATGCTCAAATTACCCTAGATGCACAGAACACATGAAACTCAAGAAGGATGACCAAAATGCCAATGCTTCACTCCTTCTTTAGAAGGGTAACAAGAATACCCTTGGGAGGGTATAGGGAAGAAAAGTTTAGAACAGAGGCAGAAGGAAAGCCCATTCAGAGCCTGCCCCACATGTGGTCCATACATATACAGCCACCCAATTAGATAAGATGGATGAAGCAAAGAAGTGCAGGCTGACAGGAACCGGATGTAGATCTCTCCTGAGAGACACAGCCAGAATACAGCAAATACATAGGTGAATGCCATTATTAAACCACTGAACTGAGAACGGGACCCCCGTTGAAGGACTCTTAGAAAGGACTGAAAGAGCTTGAAGGGGCTTGAGACCCCATATGAACAACAATGCCAACCAACCAGAGCTTCCAGGGACTAAGCCACTACCCAAAGACTATACATGGACTGAATCCCCAGAACGTGATTGTTGGGGGGAGGGCGGCAATGGGGGAGGGGAACACCCATAGAGAAGGAGAGGGAGAGGGATTGGGGGATGTTGGCTTGGAAACCGGGAAAGGGAATAACAATTGAAATGTAAATAGGAAATACTCTATTTAATAAAGATGGAGAAAAAAGTACCAACCTTGAAAGACATCATACTTAGAAATAACAAGTTAAATTTTGCTAAAACTAGATGTGTATATATGAGAGTTGTCTATACCATTTTCTATGATTTTGCATATTTGAAATATTTCAAGGGTCTAGAGAAATGGCTCCACAGTTATGAGAACATATTCTTGCAGAGGACCCAAGTTCGATTCCTAGGGTAACAACACCACCTATAACAACAGCTCTAGGGATATCCAATGCCTCTGGTCTCCGTGATGATCTTCAATCATGTGCAGAGATACTCGCCTACATGTACATGTACATAATTAAAAGTAATAGAAAAAAAGTAGTAGAAAAAGTAAAAGTAAAGAATTCACTGCAGCTGGGATCACCTCAAATGCCTTGTGCATGACTGTCAACATTCCAACAGAAGGTTTATGATCCTGAGAATTTGCACACAGCTAGTTCTTAAAAGGAGAAAGCAAAATGGCCCAAAGGTAAAGGCACTTGATGACTTTAGCTCAGTCCCTGGGATCTATGTCATAAAAAGAAAGAACTGATGGGGCACACTAATATCTGACCTTTAAAGATGTGTCATGGAACACATGTCCATCTCTGATAAAAGAAAAGTTTAATAAAGAATCAAAAGGAAAGCATTGCTGGGAAAAGGTAAGATACCTTCTTCAGTCTTGAGCCACTGTTTAATTGATCATGGTCCTGTAAAGAACCTCTCACTTGCCCTGGTTTCTGTAAGCAAGTCCAATTAAAGTCATTGCTACACACACAGACACACAAAATAATAATGGAAGCAAATGTTTCATAGGAAAATGAAGTGAGGGCCAGGCATGGTGGCACATGCCTTTACTCCTAGTATTTAGAAGACAGAATCAGGTATATCTCTCAGTTCCAGGCAAGCGTGCCCTACGTAGAGAGTTCCAAGACAGCCAGGGCTACATAAAGAGATTCAGTTCAACAAATAAATGGACAAGTAAGTTCAGGTTTTGTCTCTTGCTCTGTATTGTAATACAAAGTGTAGATGCCCAAGATCTGGTTGCCCCAGAGATGAGAATATATATATATATATCCTAGTGTTGTTATGCACATAGCCATCCCCCAAGTTATTGCTTATTAGTAAATAAAAATGCCTACAGCCTATAGATGGGCAGATTTAAGATAGGCAATGATAGGTAATTCTGAGCTAGAGGTGGGGGGTGGGGTAGCAGGAGAAGAGGGAGAAGGAACTGAAGGAGTTGAAGGAGCAAGAGAAAGATACCGTGGCTTCAGATTCAAGGAAACATGGCCCTGAGGGCTGGCTAATGGAGATAAGAATGACCTGGATGGACATACTAAGTAATAACTCGGTATTATCAATAGGAAAATAGATTCTATGGCATTGAGGGTAGATATCTGCCCAGCACTTGTGCTATTTAAGGCTTATAGTAAATAATAAAGGTTGTGTGTATTTAATCTAGGAACGGAATGGTCAAATTGGGGTAGAAGTCCCAGATAGGCATTGTACATTTGTACATGACAAATTAATAAGTCAGATATTAGGTCAGGGAAATGTTAAAAAAGCACTACCAAGTTTTGACAAGCAATAATATTACAAGCAGTAAAAGTTAATCTGGGCCACTGTACAGACAGCCAAGGTTGCAGTTGGTCTTGAATGACGTGGTCGCAGGATCTGGGTGAACACAATAGAGCCTGTGCTCAGGGCTGTGGCTCCAAAGAATGGATAAGAAGAGGTGAAAAGGCAAGAATAGCCTGGGCCTCCTCCCACCTTTGTGCCTCAGAGCACAAAGATGACAACTATGCCAACACTGTACCCAAATTCCTAGCATCAGTGACAGGTAAGAGTTCCTGCTGCTGTCTCAGCAGTCTTACAGAAAGAACACTGAGGACATAGATCCAAGGAAGAACATTGGGGTTTTTAAATACATTGGCTCTCCAAAGTCAGTTCAATAAGACAGGACACAATCATATAAACTTTTACCAAAAATCTTGGCAGGGTCCAAGGAGATGGTGCAACAGAGGAAGGCATCTGTACAATGTCTGATGACCTGAGTTCAATCCCCTGCAAGTAGAGAACTAACTTCCACAAGTTATTCTCTGTACTATACATATGCTCCAGGGCACATATCCCCCTGCCAGGAGAAATAATTAAAGTAAAATGACATGCACTGAAATACAATATTAACAATAAAGTTTGTACTTGCACAGAGGAAAGTTTTCTTAATGCTGTCTTAGTTAGGGTTTTGCCCCTGTGAACAGACACTGTGACCAAGGCAAGGCTTAGAAAAGACAACATTTAATTGGGGCTGGCTTACAGTGTGGTTCAGAGGTTCAGTCCAGTATCACCAAGGAAGGAAGATGGATGCATCCAGGCAGGCTTGTTACAAGGGGAACATCTTCATCTGAAGGCTGCTAGTGAAAGACTAGCTTCCAGGCAGCTAGGTTGAGGGTCTTATAGCCACACCCACAGTGATATGTTGATACTCCACAGGGCCATACCATCTAATAGTGCCACTCCCTGGGCCAAACGTATGCAAACCATCACAAATGCTAAGGTATGTCATCCCACCCTACTGTCAAACGACATACTAAGTCCACAGTGCAGTGAAAGGATGTGAGCTTCTATAGGGAAATGAGGCAGTGTGGCAAAGAGACGGTACAAGACATTTGTCAAAGCAGATCAGAGGGACCAGAAGTCCTGCATTGCATTTCAGGAAAGGAGAATTGCAGGGGGAGAAAACAAATGCAAAGTGGACACTGGAAAAAACATGAAGCCTGGGGTGCGTGGCTACCAGGGACCCCACCCTCTCAGAGGATTGAGCAGGGGCAAGGGGAGGGAGAGGAACTGGGATATAGGCCTGTGGAGACAGTGACTGGCTTTTTAACTGAAAAAAATAAAGGAAAGAAAAAACCTCAAATCCATTGAACATCAAAGCCTGTAAAATAGCCATGGTGTGCAATGATTTCATGCCAAATAGACCTTTGAACCCTGGCATTTAATGACATGCGGTAGCTCCTTTAAACAGAAAGGTGCATGACTACTCTTCAGGCTGGCATCATCCTTACACAAGTAGAGTGCCTCATGCTAAAGGGAGCCAACTCCATGGAACGTTCCAGAATACTCAACCCCATATGTTTCTATACTTTTTATAACACTCTGTGTCAAATTTCCATAAACCCTGGAAAGGGAAATAACATGAAATCCATTATTGTCTTGTGTGTACTTCTGTAGCCAAAGCACCCAAACCCTCAGATTCCATGATGTCAGTTTGATTGTCTCAGACACAGAAAAGTTCTATTTTTTTTCTGTATACTTTTATTGGACATTTCATGTATTTACATTTCAAATGTTATCACCCTCCCCTTGCTTCTATGAAGATGCAGCCTCTCCTACCCACACACTCCCACCTCGACACCCTGGCATTCCACTACACTGGGAAAATGAGCATTCACAGAACCAAGGGCTTCTCCTCCTATTGATGCCAGACAATGCCATCCTCTGCTACACATGTCGCTCAAGTCATGTGCACGTTTTGGTTGGTGGTTTAGTCCCCGGGAGCCCTGGGGTGCCTGGGTTGATATTGTTCTTCCTATGGGGTTGTAAGCTTCAAATTGGATCTCAAGCAGGACTGCCCGAAATGAGACTCAAAGATTTGATGGTCTTTACAAAAGCAAGAGGAGTTTAATCATTCCAACAAGTTGGGGTTTCAAGAGGAAGACGACCCCAAGCAGATCATAACAGGGTATTATATACCTTCCAAATAATTGGGCAGAATTCAAACAATTAGGGCAAAATTCAAACAATGGTAGCTAGGCAGGGTACTATGCACATTTTGCGGAGCAACACAACTTTCAAATAGACTCAGTGTACCATTCAGGACTTGCAAGGGGACGGCTTGGTTGGGAGTCATAGGTAGCTTTGTGCAATAGTTTGGCTTGAAGCTGTGCCAGGAAATAAACTAGCATTTTTTCTTCCTGGAATGGAGGGGCCCTTGTCCTCTGAGGCTTGTGGTGAGATTTTCCCACTGGCCGTAGACTGAACACAACTCTGGCTCTTTAATTTTCCCCCTTTACTTTTATTTTTTTATTAACTTGAGTATTTCTTATTTACATTTCGATTGTTATCCCCTTTCCCGGTTTACGGGCCAACATCCCCTCCCCCGACCCCTCCCCTTCTTTATGGGTGTTCCCCTCCCCATCCTCCCCCCATTGCCGCACTCCCCCCAACAATCACGTTTACTGGGGGTTCAGTCTTAGCAGGACCAAGGGCTTCCCCTTCCACTGGTGCTCTTACTAGGATATTCATTGCTACCTATGAGGTCAGAGTCCAGGATCAGTCCATGTATAGTCTTTAGGTAGTGGCTTAGTCCCTGGAAGCTCTGGTTGCTTGTCATTGTTGTTCATATGGGGTCTCGAGCCCCTTCAAGCTCTTCCAGTTCTTTCTAAGATTCCTTCCACAGACAAGTCCATCTCTAATTTTGGCCATAGACACATTAATTACTCCTGAGTGGTCTGTGTAAAAACAATGTTCCTTCCAGAGTGCTGCACAGAGACCTCCTTGCTGGAGGAACAAGAGGTCTAGACAACATTGATTCTCCAAGACTACCTCAGAGAGTGTTGTCGATGGCTCCTGTAAATGGGAGGTGGAAGTCTCAATTCTTTCAATATGTGCATCTATAACTATACTAAGTTCTGGATATCTCTGACCCTGGAGCACTAAAGAGGTGGTCCCAGTGGCCACACCTGCTACACCCAGATCCAGCCCTAGTAGTAAAGACACAGTCATACCTACAGGCTCTCTTTTGATTTGGTGGTCCCTGTCCCATCTATCTAGCATTTCTTCAAAAGGATGATATATTAGCCTTGGGATTAACAATACCAGAACACAAAAATTCTTTGTCCTAATACTCATGTGTGAATGCTGGGCACAAAGCCCGTGAAGCAAACCAACCATCCATTCTGGGGGGTGGTAAAATATGTTAAGGTTGGTAACCTGGGGAATAGGAAGAGTTGCACAAAGACCAGTAGAACTGTGGGACCTGCACCAAGCAGAGTCCAGGCCCCTTCACCACCTATAAGGCAAGACGTATTCCTGATTTTTGAGCCCATCTGCAGGAAGATGATGCATTTGACAGGGTGATATCTGAGGAGATTAAAGCAATGCCTTCATAATAAGGGGGTGCTACATCATAGCAGAGCCAGCAAGAATTAATGGTCCTGGGGTAAGATTCATTCAGCACATGAAAGGTTTTCTGAATAAGAGCAGGCAAGGCTGGGTAAGGTAGATATTGAGTTGGATTGCCTAAAGCATGGGAGGTTGTCTTAGGAATTGACTGAGTCAGGAGGCGGTGTCCAGCAGCCTTGGTGACACAATGGCTGCCACAGACCACCCCATCCAGGAGTGGGGGTCCCTGGGATGAGGGTCCTCAAAGATTAGGTGGGTAAGGATTCAGCAGTGACAAACAGAAAGAATCACAGAGTGAGTTTGAATCTGAGTATATTGTACAGATTTCAAGTAAGGATTTTTTATGTTTAAAGTAACAGATATTACATCTTTGAAAAGATGTGTTCAGTGAAGCAGTCCAATAAAAAATTATCATATTCATTTGGCATAAGAAAATACAAAATCATTCAATTATTACTTCTAAAAACTGTATTCAATGAATAGCACTCATGGATGAAACAAGTAACATCATTATCACTTGACACAATAAAACACAAAAATCATTTGATGTTCATGGCATACTTCTAAGAGCAGGTTCATAAAACATTTACGCCCACTTAATAGAAATATTTAATTCTTAGCAAGTTAATAAAATTTTATGGCCAATCATCTAACATCTAGTTCCTACCTTTTATAAATCTTCAAAGTATAATTTAAAATTATTTTAATTCTTTTCACAAACTAAAGCTCTCTTTACAAATATGCCAAAGCCTGCCTTCAACAACACACATTTTAGCCATACAAAATCATGTATTGTTGGAAAAGCTTTTTTGTCTGTCTTACTACTGTTATGTGATTTAGTAAATAATTTGTGAAATAAAACACGTCCTTCCCCATAGCTAAGGTCACAAAGTCCCAGTTTAGGCTATCAGGAACATAGGAATAAGAAAGAGAAATAGAAAAGGAACAGACAAAATGCTGTTGGGAACTGTGGGTCAATATTTTTCTCCAGGCAAGAGTTCTACAACCGGTTCCAGGAGTTCACTTTCTTTTTTAAAGTTTTTGCCTCAATCTGTGGAACTTGTCACACAGAATCTGCTGAGGTTGTCTCAGCCCCCAGGATTTCCCTTGAGTCAGCTACTGTTAGACCGCTTCCCTGGTTCAGTGAAGTCTATAAGGAGGGGGTTGCATGCCTCAGAAAGACAGGGATAAATCTAGTCTGAGGTCGGTGACTTTGATTAGATTTCTCCTAACTGTGAAGAGGTCCCAGAAGGAGGATGGGTCCAGTAAGTATATCCAGTAGTCTCACATTCCCCCAACTACCTCAGTAGTAGTAGTCAAACCCCCAACACCTGTACTGATCTCTCCTGGGAGGTTTGTCCTGGAGGCAGACATGGACTGGGGTATTAGGAAGGTGGCACTGTATTGGGAACAGACTCGTCCAATCCTTGAGTCCAGACCCCAGATTGCCCTTGGTGTATTTAAGAGTACAGGTGGGTCATTTAATTTAGTCACATCAGCAATGGGTATGTGTCAAAAGTCTAGTCCCAGAGCCAGTTGCAATAAATCAAAGGCAAATGTGGCCACCATGTGTAAGGGAGGTGATTCTCAGTCCGTGTGAGCAACTCATCTTCACTGAGGGTTGAGGTCATCTCCAGGTCACCTTGGCTACTTGGTGGGGGCTCGTCCCTTTGGATATCTGCTCTACTGGGAGCAAAACCAGGATCAGGATAATTCTCAACAGGAGCAGGAGTTCCCTTTTTCCTAGGCTGATGAGTGAGCTTGATCTTCACAGGGTTCTCTGTGAGGGAAACACTCCAATTGGTGTCCCAGAAAAAAATGACCAACTCAGAGTGGGCAGGTAGCTGGCTTTACATGAGAGGTGAGAAGTCAGGCTGCAATTGCATCCATCCTTATAGCCATTGGCATGGTCAGGAGGATTATCTGGTCACCCTTCCACCAAGGTTCTAAAGAGTAGAACCAGTGCAGGCAGATACATACAGTGTCTCTGAATTCAGTAGTCCCCAGAGCATAAAGAGCACACAAATTGGACCAGATTTCTCTCTGAACTATCTGAAGGTCTAGAAACCTTTTTTTGTGATCATGGTGGCCTCAGTTCATAATCTTAATGCATTGTCCAACAGCTACAAATGGGGTAGGCCACCCAAAGAAAATTTCCGAAGGGTCAAATTCAGATGTTAATGGGTGTTCCTGGCTCAGAACAGGGCCAATGGAAGGACCATCAGCCAGTCCCTGCCACTCTCTAAGGTCAATTTTGTCAAGGTCTCTTTTAGAGTTCTATTCATCCTTTCTACCTGTCCTGAACTCTGGTGACAATATGCACAATGGATCTTCCAATTAATGTCCAAGAACTTATCAAGCCCCTGACTCACCTGAGATACAAAGGCAGGTCCATTGTCTGATCCCATTACCTTAGGTGCTCCAAACCTGGGGAAAATCTCTTCTAATATTTACTTTGACACCAACATGGTGGTCTCCTTTTTGGTCCAAAAACCTCCACCCATGTTGAAAAGGTATCTACAAAAACTAGTAAATATTTGTAACTGTATATCCCAGGCTTGGTCTAAGTAAAATCTTTTCCATAAAGACTCATGGCCACTTTCTTCTAGGTCTTTTCCTTTCCCTACCTTCGTCTGGCAGGCATTCCCTTTTGATAAATTTAGCATCTTTCTACTATTTCTTCTGCCAGGTTTCTCGTGTTTATGATAAATAGTCGAGAACCTTTGACTGCTTGCACTAGTTTCTTGTTGACCATCAATCTGAGTCCACTGGAGCATCTGGGCAAGAAGGTTTCTTGCTTGGACCTGAGGCAAGACAACTTTTCCTTCTTGTGTCTTCCATTGTCCATCTTCTTTATGATAATAGTGGGATAACCAGAGATATGGACAGCTTCCTCTTGGGAGTACTGTAGAAGGGGCCAGCCCTTAGTGCATTCATTTACTTCCCCTTTTCTTGTCTTTATTAGTTGGACTGTCACTGTGGCTGGGGCTTTAGTAGCAACCTCTTTTGTTACTTTATCCACAAAATTGTTTCCCCTAGCTATGACAGTCTCTCCTTTTTGGTGGCCTGGGCAATGAATGATAATCACTTATTTTTAGTTTTCTTGCCATTGGATGTCAGGAGCTCCCTCTGCTGGTGTATTGCTCCATGCACATAAGCAGTGGTGAAAGCATACCAGCTACCAGTCTAGATGTTGATTTGCTTTCCAGCTCCCAGATCAAAGGCCTTGGTGAATGTGATTAGTTCTGCTTTCTGGACAGATGTCCCACGGGGTATTGGTTCTGCCCAGACATTCATTACCCATCTACCACAACCGCTCCAGCTTTGCACTGCCCATCTAGGAGATAGCTGCTGCCATCAGTGAACCAGGCAACCTCAGCGTCATGCAGAAGCTGTTCAGAGAGATCTTTCTGCCACCCTGTTCCTCTTCTAAGATCTGCAAACAGTCATGGGCAGGTACCTCAGGATCAGGGTCAGGTAATAGAGTATCCAGGTTGAGGGTCCAGGGAGTTGTAAAGTGAATCTGCGTTTAGCAATAAAAACTGGTAGTACATTACATGGGCATTAATGAGCTACTGGTCAGGAGGCTGGAACACAACACTCTCAAGTGAATGGGGGCAGTCACATTCAAATCCTATCCCAAAGTCAGCTTATCTTCATCCTTGACCAGGACTGCCATCACTCCTGTTATTCTCAGTGAGGCAGCCCATCCAGACACTACTGTGTCAAGTTTCTTTGACAGGTAAGCAATGAGGTATTTCTGGGTGCTCAGTGATTGGGTCAGCACCCCCTTAGTCATCCCCTGTTTCTGAGTCACAAAGAGATGAAAGGACTTGCTGAAGTCAGGCATCCCTAGAGCTTCCAAATGGGCCCTCTTAATGGCTGTGAATATCTGTTGTTCTCCCTCAAGACAGAAAAAGGGATATCCAGACTCAGTCAAAGGGTAGAGATGGGCTGCTGGCTTGTCAAACCTGGGAATCCAAAGCCTACAAAAGTTGGCCGTCCCCCAAAATGCTCACACATTTGGGGGGGGGGGGTCTTCAGAACAGGGATATGTAGGATGGTTTCTTTCCTGGCCTCTAATAATGAGTGTCTCCAATCCTCTAACAAGTATCTCAAGTAGCATACTCTACATCGACAGATTTGGGCTTTCATGGCTGGGGCTCAATAACCCAATTCACTCAGTTCTATCAGCAGCTGCTTAGTGCCCCTGAGACCATATTCCTCAGTCTCTACTGCAGTGAAAAGGTCTTCTACATACTGCAGGAGGGTCACCTGTGGGTTAGACTCACAATAGATGGTGAAGTCACTGTGTAGTGCCTCATCAAAGAGGGTTGGCGAGTTCTTGAAGCCCTGGGGAAGCCTGGTCCAGGTGAGATGTCCTGTGATCCCCATCTCAGTATCTTTCCATTCAAAAGGCAACTACTCCTGGCTTTGGGGAGTCAATGTTAGGCACAAGAAGACATATTTAAGATGCACAAATGTCTTGGTAGGTGGTAATGAGATCAGCAGGGTATAAAGATTAGGTGCCATGGGGTGTATTTAGGCTGTATACTGGTTAACCACACATATTGTACCGGGCAATAGTCTTGGGTGCCAGTTTTCTTGATTTTTAGGAGAGGCATGTTCCATGGTGACCAACATTTCCTCAAGATCCCCAAATCCATGAGCTTGTTAGTGTGAGGCCATATCTCCTCCCTGTTCTCCTGAGACATGTGGTCCTGGTGCATGGATATGGGGTACCATGGCCTTCAGTTCTACATGAATGGGGTAGAACTAGCTCTTCCCCATGCCTGCTCTCTCCACCCAAGTCTGGTGGTATTTTTGGAGCCATCAGTCCAAGTTTTGGGATGTCTCCTTAGTATTCTTAAACAGTTCATATTCATCTTCCAGTCCTATGGTTCTGACCCATTGTATAGGATACCCCTTTGGATCTGTAATGCTAGGGCCCTCTGGGAAGGAGTAGATAGTGGATATGAGCACCCATTTTAGGAAGTAGGTCTCAACCAAGGAGGAGGTAAGGACATACAGGTGTGACCATAAAAGAGTGGTATACATGGCCCACACCTAGGTCAACAGATCATAGGGTAGCCCATAAATACTGTTTAGTCCCTGTGGCTCCTTGGACCCAAGATTTTTTCTTGGAGAGGGGCCCCTCTGCTTGGAGAAGGACAGAGTGTTTTGCCCTTGTGTCCACCAGAACCTGGGTGGGTTTCCCCTCCATTTTCAGAGTTATCCTGGGTTTGGGGAGGGCCTCTGAGCCCTCTCCCTCCTAGTCACTCCTAGTTACTCTCTTCTCCCAGAGTTCAGGTCTGTAAGCCATATTCCTACTTTCTTGTGCCCTATTCCAGCTTTTTCTTGTGACAATTTCTAGCCCAGTGGCCATGTTGTTTGCAATAAGCACGCTGATCTTTCTCAAGTGGATCTCTCTGTCTCCTCAATTGTTGCAGTGGTCTAGGTCCCTTCCTGTTTTCTCTAGCCACCACAGTTAGGATTTTTCAAGTTCCTATCTTGGCATTTTTCTCTTTGCATTTCCCTTTACTCTGTTTATTTCTCTTTCCTCTCTTCCTTGTCCTCTTCTGTCTTCCTATTCTGGTAAATCTTCACAGATACCTTTAGTAACTCTCTCAAGGACTTACCTTGTGGGCTTTCTAGTTTCTGGAGTTCCTTCTTTATGTCCCTTGCAACCTGATCTATAAATGTCATAATCAGTGTGGCCCTATATTCCTAAGCACTGGGATCATAGGGTGTATACTGGTGGAAAGCTTCCATAAGTCATTCTAGAAAGGCTGAAGGACTCTCATCCAGGCCGTGCCATACCTCTCATACCTTACTGAGATTGGTGGGTCGCTTTGCTGAACCCCTGAGACCTGCCAGCAGAGCCTGGCAGTAGACTTTTAAGTGCTTCTTACCTGATGGCTCATTGTAGTCCCAGTTAATCTTTCTGAGAGGGAATCACTCATCTATATCAGCAGTGTTTTGGGTTGGGGCCCCATTATCCCATTGGATTTTCTTCCTGGCCCCAAGGGAAATTATTCCTTCTCCTTGGTGGTAAAAAGAAGGTGTAAAAGCTGCTGGAAGTCATCCCAAGTAGGCTAGTGTGTGAAAACAATGGACTTTATTAAATTAGTGAGGCCCTTGGTGTCATCTGAGAAGGGTGGATGTGGAGCTTTCCAGTTATAGAGGTCAGAAGTGGAAAATGCCTATACTGCATAGCCTGATTCCCAGTTGCATCTGTAGACCCAAAGGCCCATGAGGGGTGGGGGATGGCCACTGTAGAATCAGGAAACATCTATATTATGTCGTGTCCCCATGGCAGGACCTGGTTCTTCCTCTAGGGGTTGTGGGTAAAGGAACACAGGTTGTTATGAATATTCTTAAGGGATGGATGGGTATAGGGCTTTGTATGTCTAGGTGAGCAATTATATATTATCAATTGAATCAGATATTATTGTGTTGTGTGTTCTTTCATGTGGAGATTTAATTAAATTCAGGAGAGTGTGTAGTGGCTGGAGTCACTGGCCTGCCGCAGAAATGGGATGCATATTTCTGGCATGGTGGCAATCTGCCTTGGGAACTAGACAGGTAAAGAGATGGTTGCTAGGCTCAGAGAGTAGCCATCAGCAGTGTGATATGGGATGGAGAAAGTGGGTGAACACTTTGCAGACTGAGATGAAGATATCTAACAGATGACGTAGAGCACTATGGTGCCAACCTAGTGTGGGATAAAAGACAATTTATTTTAATTTTACAGCAACACCATCTGTTTGGTGGACCTCATCTGCATGTAGTCTCACCTGCTTCCAAACTCACCTGTGTTCCTTGGAAACTAAGGATCATATGTACACCATGGAAAATCAAGCTATAAGATTGGGTAATGTACTAAATTTTTTAATAAAGGGGAATGTGTTAGAGGTCTAGGAACCCAGTCTGCTTTCTGTCCAAGAAAGTTCATTCAGTGAAAAAGTAACATGTACATGGCAAGGCCATCTATACCAGCAACTTCCCTTAAAGGAAGGACTGGTGCTGGGTTAGGTGTCCATGATAGTTAAGAACTGGGGTGTTTGGCAGTGTCCTTGTAGCGGATGACTGGATGAGTTAAGATAGATGCCAATGCTCTGTGAGTGGAATGTCCTGCAGCTTGCCCAGCAGGAGGATAGGGTTCTGGAGAGGTCAAAAAAGGAGGCTCTGGGACAGCCTGGTGAGAAAGAGAAACTGAGGGAAAGGCTTAGGTTTTTGGAGGTGTGGAAACAGGTCTGCTATAGAAGGGAGGTGGTTTGATAGCTGGACCAAGGGTTGTATGGTCATCTGGTGTGTGCCTCATAGCTAAGAGAAGTTGAGTGGGGCTGCAGGAAGAGCACAGGGAGGGGTTGTAGAGAAGATAGATGAATATTTAAACATAAAGGACCACCTTCCATTTACCAGACTGCTGGCAGTATGCATGAAGATCCCGTAAGATTATAGAATCTAGTTTGCCATTAAGTGGCCATTTGGAGTCATTGTCTAATGGGTACTGAGTCCAGACCTTATTACAAAGATGTATCAGATTTGATGTCCTGAAGTAGCGTATTAATTTCAGAGATTTGAAATGTTCCAGTGGGTTCGCTGGAGATATGTTGACATATTTTGAATTACCCATTGGAAAGTTATTGAATTATTTGTATTTTTGTCCCATTGAGAAATGTTCAATAACTGCACTCTGACAGGCCAGATGTCTGAGTAGTCACTTAGATTCCTGGAGGCTATGTATGGCAAGTCACAGATCTGCCAGAAAGTTTCTCTATGCAGACCTGGGAATTTCTAGTCTGGTGCAAGGTCCTAGAGGGAAAAGGGAGTGAGAAACACTTTTCAAGGGAATATTCATGCAATGGTCAAACTCTTATCCTCGACCTTAGCTGTGGAGGACTACCTGGCTACTCATAAAGGTTGACCAGGCCCTGTCTGTGAAATTAGAGGTCCTCCCTGTCAACTGGAGGGAAAAAATTATCGACCAACTGATTTTAGCAGTGTGGTAGCAGGAAATGGAGAAGTCTGTGTGTGCCAACTGCAGCAGCAACTCATGGTGGGGAAGTCTGAGTCCCATAGAGGCCAGCAGGTGGTGATGGTTGAATAGTGCAGCAGAGGCCTAGAAGAAACAGCAGCAGACTGGAAGACATGGAGGCAGAGATCAAATTTGGGTGGCACATGGCAGCAGTGCATGGGAGGAAGGGAAGGGCCACTATCAGCCAGTGCATGGCACCAGGCTGTCAGTCATGGGGAAGTCTATTCCAAGTATAGACCACCAGTGTAGGGAGAGAAATCGTGGCTCAGGTCTGGACAAACCATACCAGTACAACATGTTCTCAAGTGAAGGAGGTTTATTGGAATGGTGAAGACAAGATGGATGGGGGGTAAGAGAGAAGAAGAGGGAGAAAGCAAAAAGAGAAGAGAGAGAAAGACAAGAGAGAGGGGACAAGAATGGTCTGCCTTTTGTTTGAAAAGAGATAGCTTTTTTTTTTTTTGCTGGCAGTTGAAGGTGGGAGCTGAACCAAAGGTATGCTAGGAATGTATGGTCATTGCCATGGCAACAGCTGGGCAGGCGACCAGGTGACATCAGTGCTGAAGTCAAAAGCAGTTCCTGATATCAACAATGAAACCACTAGACTTAGACTCAGGACATGTCCAGGCCCTAGCATACTCAAAGTTCGCAGGTATATCTATCCCTCACTGCCAATTGCATTGGGTAAAAAAAAATCAAGGCCTTGTTTCCAAATGGGTGGATGCCTTGGTTCCCTCCCAAATTGAGACAAAAGATGACTCCTGGCTCCACCATGGCCACAGTTACCAGTAACATTGGCCTAATCACAATCAGCCATGGAAACTAAATCAATGCCCTGTTCCAAAGATGTGGCACATTTTAAAATCAAAATCGGTAAATAGAGAAAGGCACAACTAGAAAAAAAACAGCCAAGAGCAGAAAAGGATACAACCCACAATAATAAGAATCAACCTGAAGGTGGCATGAGCACAATACTGATGTGCCACCACACAGAATCTATTAACAGAGACAGCCAGCAGTAAAAAAAAAAAAAAATACAGCCTGCACTAACAGTAACAAACAAGAAAATGGTGATCACACACATGATAACCCTCATGACTGCACAGATGTTCACTCAGACCTGAAAAAGTTCCCATGGCAACACAAGCCAGGAGATCCCACACAAATACAATATCTCAGGATGGCTCAGACTTAGAGTAAATATCATGGCAACATAAGTCATTTATCTTTACACAAGTTTTAGTACCACTCTGAAGATCTCATAGAAAGCTTCTCATATTTAGATAAATTGGTCCCTTCTCATATCACAAGCTTCTGTGCCACTGAGCAAATACCTGCTCAGACCACACAAAGTTTCTGACACTCAGACAGATTCCTCAGCGTGGCTCATATCTAGAACCATTACCATCGCAACACAACACACCAGGTATCACATGAATAAACACTATCTCAGCAAGGTTGGAAGAGTGACCACATTTACCTACACAAGCTTGCTTCTGTTCCTCTCTGCAGATCTCACAGAAAGCTCAGACAAATCTGTGCTCAAACAGGCAAGAACCAGGAAGTTTAATACAGTGTAACAAACATAAAAACACAAATCCTTAGACTAGATTTGCTGGCTACAAGACCCCACAGATCCATAGTCCTGTGTGTCATGGGGAACTAGCCTGCCAACACACCAAGATATAGTGACAAGAAGTATTTGGTCCCCTCAAAAAACACACAGGAGCAGATCTGATGACACTCACAGCAGCTTCTTTATTCTATTCTAGCTATCTTGAGCTCCTCAGCTCACCACTAAAATGTAGGATGAATTTGGTGGAGAGAAGATCCCTGAATATCTATTGCTGCCAGGATTTATACTAAGGAGCAAGCAGGGGATGTGTGGGCAAGCATTTCACTAGAAAGCCACTGTGGCCTTTAACACAAGTGGCTAGTGCTGGGAGTCATACCTTCTTATCCTCTGCTTTCCTCTGCATTGGTGGTCATTAGAACTTTACTCCCTGGTCTTATTGGGAGCTAACCTAGAGACTGGAGATAGGCTATGGTTTTGTTGAGAGCATAACATAAAAACTAATGATACATAATGTTGTGATGAATATTATAAATACCACAACCCTCACTAGCTGGCATTGTTGAGCCATATGACATAGCAAGGTATATTCATCTCAGCAGTGGCTAGTTCTAGGACACCATGCCATGCAACTTCTCACTGTTCTCTGGTACCAGAGGTGGTCACCACTCTGGCTCTCTGCTGCCGAACTCTGCTCACATTCCCAGAATCCACCCATAAATTATTATACTATCAACTCCCAGCAACCCATTAATTTCAAGACTCTGTAATCTTGTAATTTAGCAATCATATTTTGCCGCACGCCCAACATCTCGCCAGCAAGAACGACACTCGGCAACAGGATTTTTCTGCGAACAAGCCGTTACTGTACATCTCTCTTGAACAGGGACAGAGGGACATCAAACAGCAAGAGCACTCGCCTTATATACACAACAGTATGCTAATAATCCTTCAGGGATTGGCGGGGCATGGGTCACCCCACTCTCACCCCACTGTCATCCCACTATCACCCCACTACTTGTCCTCCAGGGATTGGCAGAGAAAGAATCACCTCACTAGCATGGTACCGCCCCTCATTAGCATATTACTGGCCAACTGACACCAGGTGCAAAACCTGTGCATTGTGAGGAGCTGTCTGAGGAGCTGTCCTCACATATGTGAGGAGCTGTCCTCACATACTCCATTACCAAGATGGCACTGGCATCCGGCAGAACGCACCTAGTAAAAAGGGCAATACACAGGCGCCTGGTAACTTCCCCTACTCAAAGGGACACGACGCTTTTGGTACGCCATCTGGCATAATTGGCAGCGACCAGTCAGAGAGTGACACGTCCTAGGCGAGGATAGTTTCCTATATAAGGGACGGTTATTCTCACCGGCATCTCCGCATTGTGTTTATGCTCTCCTCTCAAGACGATTCAAGGTTTTTCTGCAGAAGGATCCTGTGTGTGCCACGTCGTTCCTGCTGGCGAGACGTAGCGCGGGACATCTGGTGCCAAAAACCCGGGAAAGACCTCGCCATCGTCAGCACCTTCGGAGATCCCTTGGCGACAAGGAGGATTCAGAACTGCAGGTAGGTACGTTCGGAGAGGCAGCCCTCTCTTGGACTTTGGTCTGGGGTTGTCACCACCTTGGGAAGGATTTGTTGAGGCTATAGTATTTGTCCTGGAAGCCACCCTACTCTTTATGTTCTGTTTTCACCGTTTTCGCTGTTAAAAGGACGATCACAGCAGCTGAAGGCGTGTCTCAGTCTCTCGTATATAAGTGAGCTTCGAGCAGCTCCCTTTTACCTTCGATTTTGACTGTTGAGGAGCAAGGACACGATAAGGCCGACGTAGATAAGTGGCACCATCCGGGGAGGCGCGTGTAAGACTCCCGTACATAAGAGAGCAGCGTGTCTGTCTCTACCCTTTCACCTCACGCCTTGTCAGACGGATGTAGATAAGCCGCCGGCATTCCTGGCCCATCATGGGATCCTCACAGTCTGTGGTCACAGCCTTGGAAACAGTGTTAAAGCAGAGGGACATCAAAATTGGAGGAGGAACGCTTAAAAACTTTGTGAAGGAGGTGGAGAGGGTGGCACCTTGGTTTGCCTGTTCAGGCTCGTTTACGATTGCCTCATGGAACAAACTTGGAAAAGACCTTGACAGAAAATTGGCGGAAGAGGATCTGCGCCTAGGGACCAAAGCTATATGGAAGCTGGTTAAGAATTGTTTAAAGGATGAAACGTGTAAGGCAGCAGTAGTAGAAGGACAGGCCACTCTCGAGGTAGTCCGGGAAAGTATGTCAGAAACCGAACGTAGTGAGAGGTTGGGCGCGCGCAAGAAAAAGGACGTCCTAAGAAAGAAAAAAGGCCCTCCCGGTAAGTCCGCAGACAAGGGAGCGTTGAAATTTTCAGATTCCAGCACTTCCTCCTCTACACATAAACCAGGAGGGGGAGCCAGCCTGTACCCTGTGAAAGAGCTAGAAGCGCTGAACCTCGACAGTTCTGAAAGCTCTGAAAATAAAAACCTTAGATTCAGAGGCGGAGGCTGAGCTAGATGAGGAAGCAGCGAAATATGAGGAGGAAAGATATAACCCCGGTGAATGTAGGGGGAAGTAATAGAAGTTTTCTAGCGCCGCCACCAACGGCGCCCCTCCATATGAGACACGCTCACGCCGCTTCTCACTAGTCCCGAGAGGGTGAGAAGAAAGCTGAGTATGACATTTCCTATCTTTGAGACTCGGAGGGAGGACTTTTGAATATAATCAGATTAAGGAATTATCGGAATCAGTTAGAAAGTATGGAGTCACGGCCAACTTTACTCTAACACAACTCGACAGGTTGGCCATGACAGCATTGACACCAGCTGATTGGCAGATGATTGCTAAGGCAGCCCTTGCCAGCATGGGCCAATACATGGAATGGAAAGCGCTCTGGTATGAGGCAGCCCAAACACAAGCCAGAGCGAATGCTACGGCCTTAATACCTGAGCAACAAGAATGGACTTTCGAACTCTTAACAGGACAGGGCCGCTTTGCAGCTGATCAGTCTGCTTACCACTGGGGCGCCTATGCTCAGGTCTCTAGCACGGCTATTAGAGCCTGGAAGGCACTGTCCAGGAGAGGAGGGATTGATAATCAACTTACAAAAATCGTTCAGGGACCCCAGGAAAATTTCTCAGATTTTGTAGCTAGAATGACAGAGGCTGCAGGACGAATCTTTGGCGATCCTGAACAAGCAGCACCACTAATAGAACAGCTCGTTTTGAGCAAGCCACCCAGAGTGCGAACAGCCGTAGCCCCCTGAAGAAATAAAGGGCTACAGGATTGGCTTAGAGTTTGCAGGGAACTTGGAGGGCCCCTTACTAACTCAGGCCTGGCGGCCGCCATTCTCCAGTTCCAGCGACACCCCGTTAAAGGGACGGATAAAAGATCATGCTTTCAATGTGGGAAAACAGGCCATCTAAAAAGAGACTGCAGGATGACAAAAAGAGACAGGGGGTCTGAAACCCTCTGTGTCCGATGTGGCAAAGGCTACCATAGGGCTGACCAGTGCCGATCAGTGAGAGACATTAAAGGCAAACTACTCCCTCCTTTGGAGACTCGACCTAATGAGATGTCAAAAAACGGGCAGGGCCCCGGTCCCAGGGCCCTCAAAGATATGGGAACTTTCACAGGGCCATGACCCCGGCAGAGGAGGTCCCCCAAGAGGCGACACAAAATTGGACCTGCGTGCCGCCTCAGACTTCTTTCTAATGCCCCAGATGGGCATTCAGCCAATTGCTGCTCAGACTGTGGGGCCTCTACCCCTGGGAACCATAGGCCTTGTCCTTGGGAGAGGATCTCTCGCCCTACAAGGACAGATAGTCCATCCAGGCTTTGTTGAAGCTCAGAGCTCTCTTGATATTCAGATTCTTTGTTCAAGTCCCGATGGGGTTTTTTCCATAAGTAAAGGAGATAGAATAGCACAGTTATTACTCCTTCCGTGCTCCCAGGCCACGATACAGGATACCAAGGGACCCATGGGGTCCACTGGTCATGATTCGGCATATTTGGTGGTTCACCTTAACAACCGCCCAAAATTGACCTTAGAAATTAATGGAAAGAAATTCGAAGGCATACTGGATACTGGGGCTGATAAAAGTATAATTTCCTCAAAATGGTGGCCTCAATCATGGCCTACCACAAAATCTTCTCACTCACTACAAGGATTAGGCTACCAGTCATGCCCTATGATCAGCTCTGCCACTCTAACTTGGACAACTGCCGATGGCGACAGGGACAATTTATTCCTTATGTACTTCCCTGCCTGTTAATCTTTGGGGAGGGATGTTATGCAGACCATGGGACTGACCTTATCTAATGAATACCCCCCACAAGTGGCCCACATGATGTCAAGGATGGGCTATAAGGAAGGGAAAGGCCTAGGGCGATTAGAACAGGGTTGTCTCATGCCCATTGAACCGATCGCCAACCCCCATAAACAAGGCCTGGGTTTTTCCTAGGCGCCATTGGGGCAGCACGACCCATACCATGGAAGACGGAGGACACGGTGTGAGTTCCCCAATGGCCATTAACCTCTGAGAAATTACAGGCAGCTACAGGACTGGTGGATGAACAATTAAGATTGGGACATTTGGAGCCCTCCACTTCTCCTTGGAACACCCCAGTTTTTGTAATAAGGAAAAAATCAGGAAAATGGCGACTAAAATATCGCAGTAGTTACCCACATGCCTCGCTTTATCCCGATCCCTGTTGATGCCCCGGGGACCATGACCTTATTTAGAGGAAAAAGAGATTTTGGTACTTCTGCAATTATTGCTGGCATTATTGCTACGACAGCAGTCGCTGCCTCGGTTACTGCCTCAGCATTGGCCTTGTCAAATTCAGTACAGACAACCCAAACTATCAATGATTTATCGGCCACCGTCTCTGTGGCTCGGGACAGACAGGCCTCGGCCAATACTCAGATATAGGGAGGCCTTTATGCTTGTCAACCAACGATAGATCTGGTCCGAGAGCAATTAGACATTCTATGGCAACTGGCCCAGCTTGGCTGTGAGCAAAACTCCCAGGCCTTTGTGTCACCTCCATATAATATGACAAATTTACCCGAGCTGCTAATCTGTCTAAGAGTCTTTCACAGCATCTGTTACAGAATTGGACCTCGGAGTTTGAACAGACACTTCGGGAGCTGAGAGCGACCATCATTCAAGTAAATTCTACCCGCCTGGACCTGTCTTTGATGGAGGGATTGTCGTCCTGGATCACCTCAGCAGGCTCTTATTTCAAGGAATGGGTGGGAGTGGGACTTTTTGGAATGATCCTCTGCTGTGGGTTAGTGTTACTCCTCTGGTTGCTTTGCAAATTGAGATCTCAAACAAGAAAGGACAAAGTAGTGATCGCCCAGGTGCTTGTAGCCCTTGAACAAGGAGCGCCAGCCGATATCTGGTTGACCATGCTCAAGCAACAGGTCGCCGGGCTGCACAGCACTTGCACCCTAGAACCTCGGGTTCATTGCACAGGATTAGAGTGTCCGCTTGAGCAGCCCATGAGGGGTGACGAGCTTAGCATCGCACAGGGAAGTTCTACCAACACGCCTCCCTGGAAGGCATGTCATATTACATGAGGGTTTCTGCCCCGGTTTTCCCCTCCCTAAAAAAATGGCAGTGCAACGGGTCGGGAGTGCCCTGGGTCCCAACAACAGCCTAAGGGTATCTCTCTTGTACAGGTTCGCCAACTTTGTACGAGGATATGACCTCTGTCTTCGCCCTCCTATATCTGGGTGTCCTGTTTGCTTAAAAAAAAAACAGAAAAGGGGGAGATGTGAGGAGCTGTCCTCACATATATGAGGAGCTGTCCTCACATACTCCATTACAAGATGGCACTGGCATCCGCAGAACGCACCTAGTAAAAAAGGGCAACACGCAGGCGCCTGGTAACTTCCCTACTCAAAGGGACACGACGTTTGGTGCACGTCATCTGGCATAATTGGCAGCGACCAGTCAGAGAGTGACACGTCCTAGGCGAGGATAGTTTCCTATATAAGGGACGGTTATTCCTCACTCGGCGTCTCCGCATTGTAAGCTTATGCTCTCCCTCTCAAGACGCATTAAAGCTTTTCTGGAGTAGGATCCTGTGTGTGCCGCGTCGTTCCTGCTGGCAAGACGTAGCGCAGAACAAGAAACTGTGACAAAATTAATATGATCTTCACAAACTCAAGACAAAATCATAGTTGTGAGAAGTTAAAAGCCCTCCCTCTAGCCAAGGACTCATTGTAAGCTGGGACCTGTTGAAAGAGGAAAGGTCAGTTTTTTTCTATGGGGTGATACTAGGTCCACTCCAGGCCAAGCCTCACATGAGGAAAAAATATCAAACACAAACTAGACTCCATAGTTTTTGTTTTCTTTTGAAACACTGTGAGAAAATATAAAGTGGGTGCGAAAGTAGATGGGATAGAATCTGGGAAGATTCAGAGGAAAGGAATTAATATGATCAAAATACATTCATAAAGCTTATAAAGAATATTTTAGAAAAAGTTTAAATAGGATTTTTAAAGAAGCATTAAAGGATACTTTCCATGTAGCATTTATTCTAGAATATTGCAAGTGAAAAACATCTGATACCAAATCTACAAATAGAATTACCACAATAGTTCACCTTTACATCAAAATATTATTGATCAAATTACAGAGACATGGTTACTATCAAAAGAGCTCAAAGGAAATTAACAGAGACCACCAGATGTGGATGGAGATGGTCCCATGAGAATCAGCAAAGGTGAATTTCCTGTCCTGTCACAGACTTGCCAACTCCTTTTTATTATGTGGTACTTTGTATAGACACTTAGAAAGATCCATAAATGTACTGAATCTTTAACCATGTATCAACAGCAGTCAATTAAGTCCCAGTTTTATCTGGAATTCATACATGAAGTAAATTAAAAGGTTCAATGTTCTTAGACACTGCCTTTGTGAAGATCCCAATAAAATTCCTTGAGGGAAAGTCAGGCTCCAGTTATGACTGCATCCCGTGGCAGAACCTTTAAAACAATGGGTTTTTCTGGTTCAAGAATTGCTTGTCTACTCAATTTCAGAGGTATCTGCAATAGGGGAAGAAAAATATTGAGAAGCAATGAGTGAACCAACAAGAACCCTGAATTAAAGTAAAAAAATAAATAAATAAAAAGTGTTGGGCTAGAGAGACGGCTCAGAGGTTAACAGCACTGACTGCTCTTCCAGAGTTCCTAAGATCAATTCCCAGCAACCGCACAATGAATCACAATTATCTGTAGTGAGATCTGATGCCCTCTTCTTGTGTGTCTGAAGGCAGTGACAGTGTAGTCATACATAAAATAAATAAATCCTAAAAATGTGTTGGGAAAATAATGCTTTGCACAACCAAAAAACTACATTTATTATCATGTATTGTGACATTACTTCTCTCTTATTCTAAAAGCTTTTGTCAGTTAGATGTTGAGAGCTTGCATCTAAATGTTCATTATTTAAAATGGTGATTGAAAATCAATTGTATTCAGGACTTGAGACAAACTCTTGCTGATTTATACTACTTGTGTTCTATGCTGTTGTAGAGTAAAAAACATGTTTAATATTTTAATCTTATTCTTAGTTTTTATGTCATATTATTTTTAACTCATGAAAAAATTATTTTAGTTTTGAAAGTTGCAAGATAACCATGAGAAGAAACATTTCAACTCTCTTAACAATCCCTAACTCCCACATCATATCTCACCACTACACTTCAAGATATTCAGGGCAAGTCTTTTTTTGAGTACAGATAGTTTGCTTGCTTTTCTAGCATCTATTCTTGGCTTCCAAGGATTTGAAGAATGGGAAACTCTAATTATACAGGATTTTCCAATAGTGATTCAACCTCATGCTCTTCAGTGATGAACAAGGAAATACTCCAGTGAAGAAATCTTCTAGTTGCAGGAAAAGAAATAGGAACAAAGCTGTCATGGAGACAGAGAATTGTCAAATTTAAAATGATTATACTTTGAAAGAGCGTCTGCTTCATGCCAGATGTGCCATTTCTCTCAAAGTAGAACCATGTTTTATCTGTCTAAATCTTTGTACATAATTTAAATGCTTTAGTGAAAAAGTACTACATTAAGTAAAGGTGTGTGTAGATAAAGCTATACAACGTCCTGTAGGAACAGATCAAAGATTAAATACATCTGTCTCTCAGTCCAAAAATAATATTATACAAAGCCACACTCTAAATACACCAATCCTACACTATTTACCCATCCTTTACATGAAACAAGAACAGGTTATTCAGGAAAATGCAATGTAAATGCTTTTTCAAAATGTCTTATTTACTCTTTTTATAATTTTCAGTACTTTACACATGATTTTGATGGAGGTATACAAAAAGATATACAGTATTTACATACATGGTACTGTTAATTTGTAATTGATGCTTTTATGAACAAAAATTATAACTATAGGCCATGCTTTCAAACATTTATGAAAGGTTTTCAATGTGAAAACTCTTCTCAAAAAAACATTTGGAGTTGGTGAAAGGAATAATACAAGGTGATATACAAAATAGAAGGGATATACTTGAATACAGAGAGAAGAAATATTTTTTTAACTGGAGGTTTTAAAGACACATAAGTTGTGAAAATAGGCTGTATCAGCCAAAATTGAAACATGGAGTAAATTAGGACAAAAAAATCTAAGAGGAAGATTGGAGAACAAACAGGAACAAGAAGTATGAGGGTAGAATAAGAAGGGGAATAAAGATGCATAGTTTATAGAAATATGACAAATACCTATTTTCTAGAGCAGAGCCCCTGTAAAATGAGCTGGAATCACCAAGATGTTCCATAAGGTTTAAATTCATCATAACATGCAACTTTTAAAAGACTTATAGTTTATGTATAGAAGAGTTTTCCTGCACATTGCATACCTGCAACAAGTGGGAGGTCTCTAGAAAAGCAAAAGTGGGTCAGAAGAGACCCTGGAAATAGACTTACAAATGGTTGTGAGCCACTGTGTGGGTACTGGAAAATAAACTCGACTACTTTTAAAGGGCAGTAAATGTTCTTAACGACTGATTCATCTCATAAGACCTAGCAAATGCCTTTTAAAATAATGATCTATACTTGGCATGACATGGGAAATCAGAGATGAGCTTTTAAAGCCACACTCTGAGTAAGTTGTATTGTAATTTCAAAAGACTTGACATCTTGAGTTTCTGGTTTCTTTTTGACACATATGGCCCATGCTGGCTTCAAATTCACTAAAGGGCCAATGATTTCTTGAAATTCTGATCCACAAGCCTCTAACTCCTGACTACAGGAATGATAGGTATGTACAGCTTGTTCATGTAGTTCTGGGGATTACAACCAGAGATTTGTACATGATAAGTAAGGATTTTGCCAACTCAGAAACATCTCAAATACCATGTATAATTTTAAAACTGTTAAAAATTCTTCTGTAAGTTTAATCTACATTCATTGGTTGAAAAGACTATGAAAAGGGGGCTTCTTTGAGCTCTGAAAGATGAGTAGTGCAACATGCAACAAACATTTAAGATATGACCATTGCACCTCCAAATGTCAGAATCTCCAATGGACATGACTAGAATTTCAAACAAAATGCATGGAATTCTGTCACATTGGCCTACACTGACTCTTAGTAATACTAAGTTCTACTTTACACAGACATAGAACACAAGACTCCTTAGTTAACACCTGGATACAAATAGCTTATTTGGCCAGAGAACAAATTATTAAACCTCAAACATGCATTATCATTATTATACACAGAACTTTCAGCTGGAAAAATTCCTACCATAAAACACTATTTATAGAAATAGTTTTTTCTCTCACCTGTGTTTCCTTGCAAGGCTGGAAGGAGAAGTTTTGCAGAACTTTAGTGAGAGCGAGTTTCATATTCATGAGAGCAAACCTCATGCCAATGCAGTTCCTGGGTCCATTTCCAAAGGGCATATATACATAAGGATCAATGCTGCCCTTGTTCTCCTTGCTAAACCTGGAGACATAACAATAGAAGACAGGATGATATAGGATAAAAGTATAAGAACTACACGTGTGAAGTCGCCTTTTAACATCTAACCAGAACACATAGGGAGTTTGGGAAAGGTTCATTGAACTTCTGCTTGCAGGTTTTTGGCTCTGAGAATTTTACATTAAATGTCCTTTCTATCCCCCTTATATTATGAGAGTCTCCATATGGTTAAGATAAGATAAATGCTGCTTTTTTAAAAATTCATCTTTGTGAGGTCACATGGTAGTGTAATACCAGTATTATGGGGTAGGGGAGACTAAGCATTGTCTGTTGAATGAAGGGCCAACTCAGTGAAGACACTAATGCCTAGCACTGAAAAATCTGGTCAAAAACAGATGGATGCAAACATCATAGATGAGAATGTAGTGCTCTTGTTTTGCTAAATGGACATGGTACCAAAATGCCTTCTAAATATTTATCTTTACACACAAAAATAAGTGCTGATATAAGCCTTGGTCAAAAAAGCTTCAGTTTGCAGTGGGATACAGTGAACACAGAAACTTATGGCTGATCATATTGCTGAGAAGTGGTGGTGGAGTTCTCAGTCCCTGCAAAGCTCAGGAAACATCACAGAAGAAGGGGCAGAAAAATTGTAAGAGCCAGGGCATGAAATGGGTGTTGTGAAATATTAATTTCCGACCATGACACTTCTATTGTACTCATGAGCTCACAGGAGCTGTGGATACCTACTACAAGACTAGACACATCATCATTCCATCATGGGAGGGAAATGGAACAATAAAAATTCATTTAGGATGATGCTCCGTTCTAACTCTGAAAAGCATATTTCATTTCCACTACAGAAAAAGTGGGTTCCTGCCTCATACTCCAGTTGGTCATTAATTACTTAAGGAAGAAGGAGGAAAACATTCTGCATTTAATTGGTCTTATTTTCTTCCCATCTCACATCCCCTCTCCTCTCTTTTCTTCGATCTCACTGTCACTTGCTACCTGGAAGATGCTCAATCAGTGAAAGGTCTACTATGTAAGCCTGAGGACTCATCCAAATCAATGTTCACATACAAATCATTTATGAAGCCATACACAGTGGCACCCATCTATAATCCCAGTAGCACGTAGACTGAGACAGGGTATGCCTGGTGATCACTGGCTAGAGTTACTCACAGAATTCTAATGAATGCCAAATCATATTATATCTTCTTCCTATAAAGGACATTATAGCATACACAGGCCTGCATAGTGCAGAGTGAGTTCCTGCTTCTAGGGTTCTGGTACCTTTCTGGATGAAATTCCTCAGGCTTTGGCCAGTGCTGTGGGTCATGATGAAGAGCATATGTTGGAATCGTCACTACTGACCCTTTGGGTATAAACAAACCATCAAGTTCTATATCTTTTTTACAGACTCTCTCAAGTCTATTACCAATTGGATACAATCTGAGAGTTTCATTCAACACCATATCCAGGTATTCCATTTCCATCACAATATCGTAGGTAGGAGGTGCCTGAGAAGAAAGAAAAAGATTTATGCTGAGATTTTATAGTAACTTTCAAATGTGTCTAGTGTTGAACTCTCAGTAGGCCCAAAGTCAAGCTCAGCAGCTCAAAGGACCTTAGTTAGTACTTGCAATAAATTTTAAAGGGTTTTTTAAATTGTTTTATTTTATATATGTAGATGTTTTATTTATATATGTTTATGTACACCATATGAGTACAGTGCCCACAGAAGCCAAAATAGGGCATCAGATTTACTAAACTAGAGTTAAAGCAGTTGAGACGTGCCAATTTCATGCTAGTACACAAATATGGATGGAGAATATGGAGGAGTAGCCAGTACTCTTAACCATTGTGCCATCTATCAAGCTCCTTACAAAGTAGAAAGACTATCACTTGGTGCCTTGAAGATGCTCAATTAGTAAAGGTTCTACTATGTAAGCCTGAAGATGAGAGTTCACATACAAATCGTTTATGAAGCCAGACACAGTGGTACCCATCTATAATCTAAATAGCAGGTAGACTGAGAGCATGCCTAGTGCTCATTGGCTAGACAACATAACCCAACCAATAAGGCCCATGTTGGTAAAAGAACATATATTATAAAACATGGCAGAGAATGATTTAGAGAAAGAGAGAGAGGGAAATAGAAGGGGAGAAGGGGGAGAGAGGGGGGAAGGGGGAGAGGAGGGAGAAAGAGAGAGAGACAGAGAGACAGAGAGAGAGAGCAAACACTGCAGGTGACAAGAATGTGTCTTTGTTGAGGCTTCTCCTTTTACCTCCTACACAAACCTCTCACCTTACTCGGCAGAGCCCCATCAATCTCCTCCTGCAGTTTCTTCTGAATATCAGGGTGAGTGGCCAGGAAATACAAGACAAAGGAGAGTGTGCTGCTGGTGGTTTCATAGCCAGCAAAAATAAAGATAACTGACTGGGCTATGATTTCAACATCAGACAGGGCTGGAAGTAAGAAAACATTCAGGTAAGTCATGATGTGATGGACCATCACAGGGGAGATGAGGAGAAAACCAAATGAGCCCCCATTTTTAGAGAGACTAAGGAGATGTCATTCAGTCACTCTGAGACTATCATCACTGTGACAGACTTGTGACACATCCAGAAAAGGAGAATGCTTCAGGCAGGTTGTCCCAATGTTTCTGGTGTTCCTCAGCATCCCAGTGGGCAGCTTCAAGACAAAGATTTCTTGTTTGTAAAGTTTATTTATGAGTATTTCTGTAATCTTGGGGGCATGTGGGGAGGGTGCTGTGTGTGTGTGGAGGGTGCGCATGGAAGCCAGAAGATGGCACTGGAGGCCATAAAGATAGAGTTACAGACAGTTGTACATCTTTTACCATGAATGATACTATTATGTTGTTGGTAAATTCTTTCTCCCAACTAGTGTAAGTCCTTACTACTAAACTGAAACTGGACTGTAAATCCACAACCAGTGGCTATTTTTAAAATTAATATTTATTTTAGCAATCAAAAATAAAACAAAAAGTATGAGGACATGCAATTCAGAGATGGTGGTACCAAGCCCTGTGTTCAGTCCCCAGCACTTTATACACCAGGCATGGTTATGTTTGTGTTCTGGATTACACAAGAAGATTGACTGGAGAGAAGAGAGCCAGTGATGGAAGAATTTGGCTTCTGAGCAGGAAAGGAATCAGCCCCTCTAGGACTGAACACTGACAGCTTCCTAGAAGCTCTTTCTATTTTTACACAAAAGCCAAGTTTAGCAAGTCAATTCCCACCTACCAAAACCTCCTATCTGATAGTGGGCTTGTCTTGAAAGACCTAAGCAGTTCTCAGTCATAGGAGACTGCCTGGTTTGCTGGGTATGCCTTTACACAAAGTTATGCAAAGACTCTGGGAATACTTCCAAAGAACATCATAAAATCTCAGATAAGAATCACTGACAGAAGGCAACTTCAAAGCTGAGGTGCCATCTCTCCAGATTCACGCCAGATGCAATGGTTCTGCTAAAACTCTGCTGCATAGTAGCACATGCCTGTAGTCTCAGGAGTTAAAGGTCATTCTCAGGCACATGGTGAATGTACATCAACCTAGGCTACATGGACCCTGTGGCAAAAGGTGGAGGAGGTATAGAAGAATTTGAAGTTAGCTGTTCACATGAAAGGGTTTCAAATGAGCAAACAGGAGAGGACTCAAAACACAGAGTACTTGGTGACTTGTAACAGTAAACTTAGGGATCCAAAAGATCACACTGCTGCATATAAGCAAGTGAGTCTATGGGAAATAATCGAATAGGTAAAAATGGAAGACTCCCTTTCCTTGTCTCAAAGAAATAAGACAGAAAGGGATTGAGCAAGATACTGCATGCATTCATCTGTTATCTGTACACACACCTAGCATGGGCACATGTGCACATACTCCTGCACATGCATGTACTACACAAAGAACATTAAAAACCTTTAAGTGTTTTTTATGGTTTTTCAAGACAGATTTTTCTGTGTAGCACTGCCTGTCCTGGCATCTATGATGTAGATCAGGCAGCCCTTGAACAAACAGAGACCCACCTGCCTCTGCCTCCCAAGTGCTAGGATTAAAGGCATGCTCCAGCGCTGCCCAGCTATGAGTGATTTTTAAATACTTGAAAGAATGAACAGAACCAATAAATGTGTACAGAGGTTTTTCCCATAAGCTACTTAAACATCACACAAATGAAAAGTAAATCTTTACCATGGATTATGGTAGAAAAAAACATGTCCACTAGGGGTTCCCAGAGAGCTTCTGCACCGTTGGGGTACATGTCCCCTGACTGGGTGTTTAGACATAGATGTCTAGGCAGAGCTCTGAGACTGTGCTGGGAAAGACACAAACAGCACATGTGCTCATGCAGGTAACACAGAGACCATTGGAGACATCCATTATGACCATGCTTTATGTTAAGAGCAAACTTTTGCCCATGTGCATCCATAAAATTACAAGTTGATAATAGCCTTGTCTGTTTTTCGGCAACTTGGCAGAGGTATCCCTCCAATGAGAAAAGCCCCTGGGTGATCCACCCACTTCCCAAGAACTTCCTCAACAGCAGGATCCCTATACCTAGAAAAGCCTGTGTATATATTTTCTGGGCAACCCACCCACTCCTCAAGAGCTGCCTTGTTCATAGACTGGGTAGGGCTTGCTTACCTTTATGAGACACTTCATCTTTGGAATTATTATGAGCATTCAGCATCAGCTGAAGAAAATCCACTCGGTCCTGGAAGCACAAAGAGACGTTGCATAAATAGAAGGTTAAGGGTAAGGCCAGAGGTCAGAGGTGGATCATAAGTGCAGAACCTTAGTTCTCTCATTTCTGAGAACATGGTTCCCTTAAATTCAAAACCGTGACTACGATTGCTTGAGTCATCAAGGAACAAAAGCAAAAGTGGATAAATAGGAAGAATTAGCTTCCCACTAACTACATTTACAAAAAATTACAATAGACACAATCTTAAACAATCACTTTTATTCTTTGAAAATGTTCTTGAAGGCAAGGAAACAGTATTTCCTTTTTAATAATTTGTATTTATTATTGGAGAGTTTCACATATGTACACCTTCAAATATGGTCATCTCCACCCCACTTCCTTCTATATCACCTGTAACATTTCATCTACCATAATCCATTTCCTATTCTTAATCACCCACTAAATCCAACTAGTGATGTGCTCACATACATCGCTGTAGGGCCATCCACTGCCACATGGGAAACCTATCAGTGTCCACAACTTCCCTCCACAGCTATCAACTGCCAATTGTTTCTCAGCAAAGGTCAGGACTTGGAGAGATCCTGTCCCATCTATGCTCGAGTTTTGACAGTCTTCATCATGTTCAGGTCTTATACCATGTCAATTATCTTTTCATTCCTTATGCAGGACATTCTAGGTTTTTTTCTATTGATAAGAATTCATTCCTGGCTTATCATCAATCATTTTAAAAAATGATTGATTAAAAATCCAACTTTTTCCTCAGAAAATATATTCTTTCTTTCTGTGTGCAAATCTAGCCTTTCCTACCTGCCATTAACACAAAGCTCAAATGTTCACAGGCTAACATGTTATAAAAGTATGACCCTCTCAAAAAACCAACACTTACTACCTTATGCTTAGAATCCAGACGGGTTTCCTTTATTCTGTGCACAAATTTTTGGAAAAATGCTATTGAATCCTTTGGGAACATGCAGATATTTAGCATCTCATATATTGGGGTGAGGAATGGAAAGAGTACTGGAAAAAACAGATAAGTTTTAATGGAAATGCAAGTTTTATTTAAATAAATCATAAAGCAATACCAAGAATAAGTCACCAAAGTTCAATAAGAAGCCATGTCTCCGTGACCTTGCTCACACTGAGTCAGCACAATATTTCTGCTTCCACACTTTGAAGTAGCCTTAAGTTTAACTCTATTCCTGGAGTTCATGTGGATTCACATAGAAAATACAAGGGCCATTAAGATGGCTCAACGGCTGAAGACTTCTGGAGAAAAAGCTAGCCACCTGAGTTTGATCTCTGGATCCCACTCTGTGAAAGAAAAGTTGTGCTCTGATCTACACATGCCACACAAAAGCCAAATCATACAGGCATACAAAGAACAGGCAAGGCTACACAGAGAAATCCTGTCTCAAAAAACAAACCTCAAAGACAAGTGAACAAAAAGCATGAAGAATGAAAAATCACATACTCTCCCTTACTTCCAGATTCTAGCCTATATGAATAACCATGTAAAAATGTCTGAGTGTAAGTATCATCTAACACTTACAAGAAGGTGCATAGGATAATATTAGGTGAAAAGAATGGAATGTAGGCAAAGTGACACGAGATGTATATGGAAATATAATTGACAGGGAAAGTATGAAAACCCTAAATGACACACCATGGTTAATTGTACCCAGACTATACATAAAAAACAGTTAACACTCCCAAAAGAACCAGGTTTAATTCACAGTATCCAAGTGGTTGCTGTCAACCACCTGTAACTCCAGGTCAATGAGATTCAAGGCCCCCTTATGCACTTTATGCATGCATGCTAAACACCCATACACAGAAACTAAAAATAAATAAATCTTGTAAAAATGATAAAGCAATTGAGCTATGCAATTGAAGATCCAGCCAGGCAATGGCAGTGCATTCCTTTAATCCCTATACTCAGAAGCAGGTTGAGCTAGGTGCGTTCAAGACCAGCCTAGTCTACAGAGTGAGTTCCAAGCTACTGAACAATAGAGAAAACCTGATCGTAAAAATAAAGAACGGTGTGGGGAGGGGATGGAGAGCAAGGAAGATGGAGAGTGAGAGGGAGAGGAAAAGATCTAAAAGGAGACATTAAAACATTGAAGTCCTGCATTTCTGGCAGACATTTACATGTAGAATAGCTACAGCTGCTGTAGACAATGTACGTTCAATCGCTTAATATGTTAAAAACTCAGTTACTGTCTAACTCAGCAAGGCTGATTCTGGAAATGACATAAAAACACATATTTAAACATAACCTTGTATAGGAAAGATCATAGCAGTGAAATCCATGGCAAACGTGTAAGGCTGACTTCAATGGCCATCAACAGGTAGGGAGTATAATTTGCTCCTAGACAAAGGATATAGTGACACTTGCTTCATTCAGTGTTTTGCTAAATGAAAGAGGCCTCTCACAGAGACCACATAGTGTATGACCGCATTGATATGAAATACCCAAAATATACAGATACAGAGGAAGTGAATTGGTGGTTCCTCAGGTCAAGGTTGCTTTAAAGTTGCAAAATGACTAGAACATGATTGACATAGGTAATAGGCCAGGTCAATTCAGTCAATGCTGACCCCTAAGAGATCAGAGTACAGAGAATAAGGGACTGTTGAGTACTGGACCCTAAATGGAGCAACTATATCAGCACCCCCACCCAGCAAGGCTCAAGGAACATCATGAAAGAGGGTGTGGAAATAAAGTCAGAGGCAGGAATGGGGAGTGTGAAATACCATATCCCAGAAAAGGCACGGTGCTCTCTCAGATCAAGTCAGTGATATTGGTCAGCATCTTAGCAGGCATCGCTGATTGAACTCAACTGGCCACCAAAACAGATAAAAGGACAGGAAATTGAGAGGAAGATGTACTTCCATGTCTAGGGGATGTGGAAAGTAAGTTTTAGGGGTGGCTCTAATCAAGGCAAATGGTATAACTGTATGATCTTGCAACCATGGAGAGTTCTGGATTTGCAGAAAGCCAATTTGTACTTTTAAAATTTTATAGTATTTATACAAATGAAAGAATTCTAAAATAAAACCAGGACTCAGAAGTGTACACTGTAATCCCAGCCCTCAAGAGGCAGAGGTAGAGGAATCGCTGTAAGTTCAAGGCCACCCTGGTACACACAGCAATCTCCAGGCCAGCTAGGACTACACAGTGAGACCCTGTCTGTCTCAAAGTAAAACAAAGTTCAAAAATAGAAGTAATCGGGCTGCCTGTCTTTGAACGTAGTGAAAATACTAAACTGTGCCTTTAGGGGATTAATTACATGGTAGGTGAACTACATACCACTAAACCCATTCATTTGGGGGAAGTGGGAAGAGAAAGGCAGACCTGGCAAATGGTCACAGACAAGAGCAATGAATCATGAGGCAGAAGAACCACCCACATACCTACTGACAAGAACAATGGATCAAAAAAGTCAAATCTTAACAATTTCTTGGTTTTCTCCACAAAAGGATCCTTTGGGTTGTTAAGGGAATCGACGTTCACTCCAAATGACGTGCTGGTGATCACATCCATGCTGTAGGCACCAAACACTCTGAGAAGAGGGAGGAGTGGGAATTTAACACATGTATCAAGGAGCGGGAAAGTATTCATATTCTCAGGAGATGGTAATGTTACCTTAGTATGGACCAAGCCCTTCCCAGCCTACCCACCCTCTACCCCTGCAAACTTCATACTGTCACATTTGTTCCTTTTAAATTATATATAATGTCATCTCCTGTCTAAAGGGGCAAGGACAATCATCTGGCCCATGGGAACCACACCACAAGGATAACCATGCAAGCCAGTTTCCCCCATCTCATGAACACAGTGATGGGCCAGCACTCACTTTTTCATGGTGACAGGCTTGCCTGTCTCAGCCTCTTGCTTCAAGTACTTTACCAAAATGTCTCCATACTGTTCAATGATGGGGAACATCTAAACAAAAAAGAAAACCATCCGCAGTTATGATGGGGACTCCAGTCACACAGGCTGCACTTAAAAGAATTTCACTCACCTCCTTGAGTCTTCCACTGGTGAACGTGGGGGACAGCAAGGCTCTATATCTCTTCCACTCCTCATCCTTAGCTACAGAGACGGCTTTCCCCATAATCCCCACTGGGCCAAAATCCTAGAGTCAAAAAAAATGAATAAATAAATCCACCCTGTGAAAAATCAGGTGCATTCTCAGCTGCCTATTGTGGTTCCAATTCTATATTCCACTCTATATTCCAGGATCCTTTTAAATGTAAATATCTCTGTGGTTGGAAAACTAGGTTCAGGGGTGGGGAGAAGATGAGAACAAGACTTAGTTGATCTCCAGAGCTGTGAAGATGAGGTTTCAGTTGGAGACAAAATAGAAAGATAACTTTGTATCAATCACGTTCTCCGGGTCTCTATGCCCTGTATTTACATGAGCAAAGTGAAAAGGATGTCTTCATATGCTGTGTGTCTGTCTGTCTTTCTGTCTGTCCGTCGATGTGTCCATATGTGTCTGCTCTCTCTCTCTCTCTCTCTCTCTCTCTCTCTCTCTCTCTCTCTCTCTCTCTCTCTCTCTCCCTCTCTCTGTATGTCTGTGTATGTGTACATATGAATGCTGGTTCACATGTTCATGTGTGTTCCTGTGAGAACAAAAGTCAAGCATCATTCTTTATATCTCTATATGGCATTTTTGAGGCAATGTCTCTATATGAATCTAGCAGGCTCTGGTTTGGCTAGAGTTGC
Organism: Rattus rattus; assembly: GCF_011064425.1. Taxonomy (NCBI): domain Eukaryota; kingdom Metazoa; phylum Chordata; class Mammalia; order Rodentia; family Muridae; genus Rattus; species Rattus rattus. The sequence goes on from NC_046169.1 coordinate 7,909,472, forward strand.
TACCAAACAAGCCCCTGTGGTCTTCCGTTTTCCACATGTATCTCTAGAGTCACACATGAATGCTGCTCTGCCCAGCCTTTTTGTGGACGCTGAGGATCTAAACTCTGGTCCTTTACCCACTGTTCAAGCCAACTCCCTAGTCCTGAGTCACTTAAAAGATTTGATATTTGGGGTTTTTTTAAGGATTATTTTACTATTACATGAGTTTGGCCTAATGTTGCTTGTGTTATAATGTTAATTTCAGTCCCCCAAACTGCTTACAGGAGTGTCTGCATATAAGACACTAAGGGACCCTGACCCAGTTGGCTCCAATTGGTAAATAAAGATGCCAGCAGCCAATGGCTGGGAAGGACAGGCAGAGGTGGAAATTTTAGGATTCACGAGCTTGGGAGAGAGAGGAGGAAGAAGCAGAATCACCATGAGAGGAACATAAGACAGACCAGCCACTTAAGAACTTAGGTAAATGGCTCTAGTGGCCATGTCGCCAATTGGGTCTGTGGAACCAGAGATGAAATATAGATTTTAAAGGATGTTGACTTCAGAATACAGGAAAAGAGAGTTTGCTAGTTGCCAAAAAGATTAGAAATGCCCAGCCTTTTAGCTAGTCGATGCATATTAAAATTAACTGGTGTGTATCTGTGTGTGTGCATGTGTGCATATGTGTGTGTGTCAGTCTGTCTATGTGTGTATGTATCTATGTGTGTATCATTGTCTGTGTGTATGTATCTATGTGTTTCTGTGTGTTTCTGTATATATCTGCCTCTGCATGTGTATGTCTGTGTATGTGTTTTTGTTTCTGTGTGTTTGTCTGTTTCTTATGTATGGGTCTGTCTCTCTGTGTGTGTATCTCTGTGTCTATATATGTCTCTCTGTAAGGGTGTCTCTCTTTCTCTGTCTCTCTCTGTATATCTCTGTGTCTCTGTCTCTCTCTCCTCCTCTGTGTTTGTGTATCTCTGATTGTATGTGTATCTCTCTGTGAGTGAGTATACACAAGAATGCTAGTGCACATGCCCACATGTGCTCATGTCAAGACCAGAGGTCAGGCATCGTTTTAAATACCTCTCTATGGTATTTTTGAGGCAAGGATTCTCCTTGAATCTAGAAGGTTCTGCTTTGACTGGAGTAACTAGCAAACAAAGCCACTAGGCGGCAAAAGGATGGAACTAGAAATATCATCCTCATTGAATAACCCAGGCCCAAAAAGATTGGCATGGGATGTACTCACTTATGAGTGAATGTTACCTATAAAATGCAGGGTGTGGGTTGGGGATTTGGCTCAGTGGTAGAGCGCTTGCCTAGCAAGCGCAAGGTCCTGGGTTCGGTCCCCAGCTCCGGAAGAAAAAAAAAAAGAACTAATCATAAAATGCAGGGTAACCATGCTACCATCCACAGACCAAAAGAAACTAAGTAATGAATGAGGAGTGCCCAAGGGAAGCATTACTTTCACAGAACATGAAACAAAATAGACATAGGAGATGGATAGAGTGAGGGAACTGGATGGGACAGGGAGTAGACAGGGAAAAGGGGATGAAGATCAGTTTTGGGAGGTTAGAGAGGGCTGCAAGACAGAACATGGATGATTGGGGGAGCATCTCTGGGACTAGCCAGATACCTGGGATGGTGGAGGTTCTGAAAAGACTATGAAGGTAACCCAAACTGAGACTCCAGGCCTCAAGCTGTGGATATGGAGACTGAAGAGGTCACATACTGTAGCCAGGCATGATTTCCAGAGGAAGAAGTGGGCACATCAATCCACACACAAACCTGTCTTGCTCAAATATATGCGGGGATAAAGATGCATGAATGACCAACTAATGACTGGTCAGAGTTGAGACCCATACAGTGAAAGACACTATAGATGATCCTCTGCTATGCTTTCAGAACTAGCATGAGCGAGTTCTCAGAGGCTTCATCCAGCAGCAGATAGAAAAATACACAGAGACACTCATCTAAACATGGGGCAGAACTTGAGAAGTCATGTAGAAGAGTTGGAGGTAGGATTGAATAAGCCAGGAGGTTCAAGCATACCACAAGAAAACCCACAGAGTCAAAAACCGGAGACCATGAAGACTCACAGATACTGAACCATCAACCAAAGTAATTAGAGGAGTTGAATATAGGCTCCCTGCACATTTGTAGCAGAAGCGTAACTTGGTCTTCATGTGGGTCTCCTAAGAATTGGAGCTGGGCAGTCTCTGCATTGCCAGCCTTTGGATATGGTCCCCCTAACTGAACTGCCTGGTTGGGCCTCAGTGGGAGAGGATCCCCTTAATCCTGATACTACTGGATATCCCATGACAAGGTGTTTCACAAGCGGGATATCCAAGGAGAAGGCGAAGTGACTATGGGGAAAGGGATCAGTAAGGAAGGGACTGGGAGGAAAGGAGGGAGGGGAGAGGAGTTGCAATCTGGATGCAAAGTGAATAATTAAATTAATGAGTGCAAAAAAATATATGACCTACCCGCCGGTTTGTGAAGACAGAAAAGCATTCCTTCACTAGTACATTCTTAATCATCTCTGTGTCCATGATGGCAAACACAGGTGTTTGACCATCAAACAACCTGTGTGGGGAAGACAGCTGATGACCAAGGTTCTGAAGTGAGAGCCACACCCAGACTTTGATCCTAATGTTGGAGGATCTTCACTCTGCTTATACAATGCACACAGTCACAGGAGTTCCCAGTCCAGCTTAGGAATTCTGATCACAGAAACAGTGGAGTCTATAAAAAGTGATATGCAATGCCATTCAAGATACAATGAGTCTCCCAAAGACAATACCTCTCTGAAAGTTCCCATAATGAGAAACAACAAGTGGCAATTTTCTAAGTATAGATGTGAATATATGGGAATTGCCTATACCATTATCTATGATTTAGCACATTTGAAATATTGCAAGGGGCAGGAGAGATCATTTCACAGTTAGGAGCACATATTGTTCTTGCAGAGGACCCAAGTTTGGTTCCTAGGATGATTCACAATCACCTGTAACAGCAGGTCTAGGGATATCCAATACTTATGGTTTCCAGGATCATCTACAATCATGTACAGAATCACACACACACACACACACACACACACACACACACACACACAAACATACACATATATATAAACAGAATTAAAAGTAGAAATTTAAAAATTAAATGCTAGAGTAAAAATTAATCATTAAATCTTTAAAATAAAATGTTAATGTTAAATATTTTAAAGTAAAATGATAAATAATAAATTCTTAAGATAAAAATTGAAATTTAAACATTATTCTATGCAAGTGCTACTTGCAGACACCCTTTGATCCCAGCCCACAGAAGTCAGAGGGAGGTAGATCTCTGTAAGATCAAGGCCAGTCTGATCTGTAATGTGAGTCCAGGACAACCAGAGGTGCATACTGAGAAACCCTAACTTGAAAGTTAAACAAAGATTTTAATCTTAAGAATAATAGTATATATCAACATCTGGTGTTGAGATGCAGCTCAGTCTTAGCATATCTGCCTAGAGTGCACCAGACCCACCAGATACATTGAGATGAAAACACAAAATTTAACTGAGGCACCTGTATCTACTTCTCCAAGACTCAGGTCGACTGTAAGACAGGGCAAGAACATGAGAGCCAGAAAGCAGAGGGGAGAGTTTTACAAGATGTCTTCAGTACTCCTGAATTCACTACAACTGGGATCACCTCAGATGCCCTGTGCATGACTGTCAACATTCTAGCCAAAAGTGTAAGGTCCTGACCCTGCCTCAGTATTTGCTCACAGCTACTTCCTGGAGTGGGAAGCAAAATAACCCAAAGAGGCATTTAATGATGTCATCTCAGTCCCTGGGATCTATGTGTTGGAAAGAGAGAACTGACTGTCACAAGCTGTGATCTGATACACACTTTTACCAAGACCCTTGGCAGGGGCTGAGGAAATGGCTCAGTAGATCAAGGCACCTGTACCAAGCCTGAGTACCTGAGTTCTGTCCTCTGTAAGTAGAGAACTAAATTCCACAAGCTATCCTCTGACCTACATATATGCACCAGAACACATGTCCCCATTCCCAGAAAAAAAAATTGATTTAGAAAAAAACATAAACAACCAAGTCTCTATATGCACAGAGTCTTCCAATTCTAAGCATGAAACATTTACTAAGTCCTTAGCAAGGTCATCACCCCCAGTCTTCTGCTGTCAAATGGCATATTTAGTCTACAATGAAGGAATGTGGGCTTCTATAAGGAAATGAGCCAGTGGCAAAGAGATGGCACAAGAAATTTGCTAGAGCAGATCAGAGAGACCTGAATCAATGTACTGCATGTTAGGAAAAGGATGATTCAGAGCAAAAAAAAAACAAATTAGAAGAGGACACTGGATAAACCTGAGGCATGGGCAGATGCCCACAGGCCACACATACTCACACCATGGAGGAGGCTAGTCTGTGTGAAGGGCATGGGGACAGGCAGGGATAGTGACCAGGTTGTAAAGTGAAAAAATAAATAAATAGTGGAAGAAAGAAAGATCTCAAGTCCGTGAAACATCAAACCTATCAAAAGCCACAGTGTGCAATGTCAATTAGACCTTGGAACCCTGGCACTTAATGACATACAGTATCACCTTTACACACAGAGGTGTATGGCTTCAATTCTTTGTCCTTTCACAAGTGGAGTGCCTCATCCTAAAGAGAGTCAACTCCATGGAACTTTCCAGAATACTCACCCCCATATTTTTCCATACTTTTTATAGCACTCCATGTCGAATCTCCCTAAGCCCTGAAAAGAGAAATATGAATCCATTACTGTCCTGTATGTACTGACCATTCTATAGCCAGAGCACCAAAACCCTAAGATCTCATAAAGTCAGATTTATTGTCTCTGACACAAAAAAAAATGCTTATTCAAAGATTTTGACATGTCAAGAGCAAGATTGGTGGGTGAGAAAAGACAGAATGAGAGAGTAGGACATGTTACACCTTCCTGTGGCCTCTGCATGTCAACTCACAGACACAAACATAAACTGATATAACACACACACTGATGATGATGATGATGATGATGATGATGACGACGACGACGACGACGACGACGGCGATGGCGATGATAATGATGATGATAATTATAATTATAATAAGCAGAATGATTTTTAAACAATATACAAGGTAAGCACAGATCCTGTAGGAAGAAAATCCTGAGCAGAGAGCAGCACAAACTTTGCCACTCCCCCTCTGGGTGTGAGCTTGGGAATGTCTGTCTAGGAGACTGACTATGGACCAGGTACCAAAGCAGGATAATCACAACCCATCCTCCTGGACTTAGGGCCTTCATGCCACATTACATTCTCATTACTCAATTTTCTAATAATTTTGTTAAATCATCCTTTCCCTAGTGGCTTTGCTTTTAACAAACCTTAAAAGAAAAAGAAGAAAGTAAAAAAAAAAAAAAACTATGGAGTAAGGATCTATCTGAGACAGCCATCATCCTGTCTCAGATAGTCTCACTCACTACTCAGTCTCATGCACATGACTGATGTCTTTAAAGAAACAGAGGCAAGTGTAGATACAATTCAGTACCTACAGTGGAACAGTTTGCCTAGCGTGCGGAAAGTTCTGCAGTTAAGAGCACTGGCTAACCTTACAAGTTCCATTCCCAGAACCCACTTCCTGCATTTCACATTCATCTCTAACTCTAGCATCAGGGATTACATCGCCCTCTGCTGTGCTCCCTAGGTACTGCACTCACATACACACACACACACACACACACACACACATATACAACCTTGTACACATAAAATCTATCTAAATGAATCAATCCCTAACCAGGAACCCAGTACCTAAAGGAAGAGAGAAAGTAAATGCCCTAGTTCTGAAGACCCAAATATGCCATAATAGTGTGAACAGAGGCTAAAGCCCTACAAAAACCTCAGGGGTTCAAAAATTAAAAAAAGAACTCAAGGGGTTGGGGATTTGGCTCAGTGGTAGAGTGGTTGCCTAAGAAACGCAAGGCCCGGGGTTCGGCCCCCAGCCCCGAAAAAAAAAAACCAAAAAAAAAAAAAAAAGAGAACTCAAGTATACGAAAAGCCTCCTAAATTTAGGGGTTCAGGGGGCCAGGGATAAACTGATGCTTCAGAAATATTCAGCAAAAAGAACAAAAGCATCACTCACAAGAGCTCGGACAAAGACAATTTTATTTTTTTTATTTGATATATTTCTTTATTTACATTTCAAATGTTATTCCCTTTCCTGGTTTCCTGTCCACAAGCCCCCATCCCCTCTCACTCCCCATACAGGTGTTCCCCCCGACCCACCCTCCTTACTGCTCCCCTCTGACATTTCTCTGCACTGGGGGTCCAACCTTGGCAGGATCAAGGACTTCCCCTTCCACTGGTGCCCAAATAAGTCTATTCTCAGATATATATGCAGTTGGAACCCTGGACCAGTACATGTATAGTCTTTTGGTAGTGGTTTAGTCCCTGGAAGCTCTCGTTGGTTGGCATTGTTGTTCTTATGGGGTTGCGAGCTCCTTCAACTCTTTCAATCCTTCCTCTAATTCCCCCAAAGAGGGTCCTGTTCTCAGTTCGGTGGTTTGCTGCTAGCATTGACCTCTGGATTTGACATGCTCTGGATGAGTCTCTCAGGAGACATCTACATCTGGACCCTTTCAGCATGCACTTTTTAGCTTCATCAATCTTATCTAGTTTTGGTGGGTGCGTATATATGGGATACATGTTCCAGAGTAGTTGGAACAGTTTGCAATCCCACCAACAATGAAGGAGTTTTTCTCTTTCTCCACATCCTTGCCAGCATCTGCTGTCACCTGAGTTTTTGATCTTACCATTCTGACTGGTATGAGGTAGAATTTCATGGTTGTTTTGATTTGCATTTCCCTGATGACTAAGGATATTGAACATTTCTTTAGGTGCTTTTCGGCCATTTAATATTCCTCAGCTGAGAATATTTTGTTTAGCTCTGTACCCCATTCTTATTAGGCTTATTTCACTCTCTGGAGTCTAACTTCGTGAGTTCTTTGTATATTTTGGATATTAGCCCTCTATCAGATGTAGGATTGGAAAAGATCTTTTCCCAATCTGTTAGTTACCATTTGTCCTAATGACAGTGTCCTTTGCCTTACAGAAGCTTTGCAGTTTTATGAGGTCCCATTTGTTGATTCTTGATCTTAGAGCATAAGACATTGGCGTCTTGTTCAGGAAATTTTCCCCAGTGCCCATGTGATCAAGACCCTTCACCACTTTTTTTTCTATTAGATTGAGTGTATCTGGTTTGATGTGGAGGTCCTTGATCCACTTGGACTTAAGCACAAATACAATTTTAATCTTGTAAATATAGATTTGTATCCTAGAATTTAGAACCTCTTCAAGATTTTCTTCAAATAACTACAGCTGTGTCAAACAAACTCTTCCATTAATGCTCACAAGGTCAGAGCATCAAGATTGAATGAGATCTGGGCACTTTACCTAAGTTAATTTCAATAAACTAGGGCTGGTGACATGCCTCCAAATGAAAAAGGACTTGCCAACAAGCCTGATAACCTGAGGACTAAGATTTCTATAAGAGCAGACTGACTCTCACAAACTGCCCTATGACCTACACATGCCTGCAGTGGCATTTACACACCCTCAACAAAAATAAATAAATGGGAGGGGGTGACAATGGAGCTATAGGGATGCTTCAGTGACAAAAGCTTCCTGTGAAAACAAGAATTTGAGTCCCCGGGATCTATGTAAATACCTAGCAGGAGGAAATAGAACAAGATCACAAGACTCAGAGACAAGGGACACCAAGAGAAAGTTGACTAGCTAAACTAATCAGAACAGAGAAAGCCGGGTCAATGTGAGAGATTCTGTCTCAAAGGATGAAATTCAGAGCAATCAGCAATACACCCAGTGTCAACCTCTGACACACACATACATATGACCCTGCACACACATATGGGCACTCACACACATGCAAATGCCTGGATCCACTCTATAAAATATATACACACAAACACACTATTAAGCTGTAAGTTGGTAATAAAGACCCTGGGGACTCACAAACATTCTCAAGAATCAAGAGGACACACAGTATGAGGGTCCGATGTCTTAGGGTTTCCTCCTAAGGAGCATTTAATAGAACTAAGACATTATTGGCCACAAGCAGAAGTGATATGGAAAACTTAGTCAACACTCACCTTGTAGTAATTCAGCACAGTGCCTAAAAAAGGCAGAGGTTTTGGCCCAGGAATTCCTTGTTTCTTAAAAATTCCATGTCTACGGGTTCCAAGTCTATAAAGGAAAACAGAAAGAAGTGTGGCCATACACACAGAATAGAGGAAGGAGACAAGCAAGACCATCATTAAAAACTGAAACAAGGGGGTTGGGGATTTAGCTCAGTGGTAGAGCTCTTGCCTAGCAAGCGCAAGGCCCTGGGTTCGGTCCCCAGCTCCGAAAAAAAAGAAAAAAAACTGAAACAAACCAACAACTAGGCTGCCCCTCCAGTTTCCATACAGCTTTGGGAATGGAAGGTGTCAGATAAACTTTAGCTGTAGTTAGAGATGACTGTGAGCTGCATGTGGATGTTTGGGTTCAAATCTGGGTCCTCTGAAAGAGCAGCCAGTAACCTGAAGAAAGGAACAATCATCTCTCTAGCCTGATTCTGATATCATTTCGATCCTCCCAATAATAACAGAATATAGGTCTAAGTATCACTTCAAACCCAAGAACCTGGTCACAGGGAGGAACTTCTGAGGTCACTCACCGGTAGAGAAGCACCAGGATGACTGCCAGGAGGACCCAGGTTTCCAGTGAGAGAGCTGAAACCAGGTCCATCCCTGCTTGTCTGTCAGCAAATTACTCCTCGGTGTTCTCCCTCTAGCTGGGCCTCTGATGCTCTGCAGGTCTTCCCTCCTGACCACACAGCTGCACTGAGGCCAGCCTGCAGTACTTATATGCTGGGAAGATGGGTGGCACCAGGGATCCAGCCAGTAGATGGATCACCTCTGGCTCACCTGGACTTTGGTACTCTCTTCCCCTAAACAGTTCATAAAGTTCATCTACAGCTTCTTTGACCTTCTTGAGCTAACATTCTGTGTGGCATCAGTAAACAGCAGTGCTACATGGGTAAGAGTAAAGGTTCTTGATTTCTTTCAGAAATTTAGGCAAATTCAATAACATGAAATACCTACCCTCTCACCACTGCTGGCTTCATCAAAAATACACTCAGAGAATAGAAGCAGGGGGATCAGAAATTCAAAGACAAGTTCAAAGCCACATAGAATGTTTGAGACCAGCCTGGGATGTGGGAAAACGTGCCTCAAAAAAAATCTACTACATCTATCCACCAAAATTCAACACCTGCCATCCCTTGACTATGGTGCCAGAGAGAAAGAGACACTAGTCCTGACACTCACTGCTGAGAGAGAGAAACCGTACTCAGTTGTGAACTCACTGATGGCTGGTGACCCACAGGCTTTAATGGACAGTTCCAAACCTGCAGTCACACACACAGGAATCTAGATGAAGTGTTCAGGACACAAAACAAGTCATGAATATGGATAGGAGCTTTGTAGGGAAGAACTGAGGGTGACAGGGATAGGATAAGGGAGAAGGGGGAGAATTAACCAGAATGCATTCTATACATAAAGTTGTCTCACGCACAGAGAAAGACACAGACAGATAGACAGAGACAGAGAGATAGGGAGAGAGATAAAATTATTTAATTAAAAAAATAGCTATTGAAATGCAGAGAGCCATAGTAAAGCATCAGAGGAAGAACGAAGAGTCCTGTGGAAGAGTGGGGTACAGGATTCAGTGAGTCTGAGGGGTCAAGGATACCACAAGAAGATCTAGAGAACCAACTAACCTGGTACCATTGGTCTCAAATAGAATGAATCACCAACCAAAGAGCATGCAGGAGCTGGACCTAGGGCCCCTACACATATATAGCACATGTGCAGCTTGGTCTTTTTGAGGGTCCCCAACAATTGAAGTAGAGACTGTCTCTGACACTGCTGCCTGCCATTGGATCCACTTGCCCTAAATGGACTGCCTAGTAGAGCCTCAGTGAAAGAGGATGCTTCTAGTCCTCCTGAGACTTGGTGTACCAGGGAAGATAACCTAGAACAGGCTTCACCTATGCAGAGGAGAAGGGAAGGAGGAACTGGGGAGGGATTTGTGCGGTTGGAACTTGGAGGAGAGGACAGAGGGATTACTGCTACCAAAAATTTTTACTAAAAAATTAAGTAGAAAAAAAAAAAAACAACAACAAAATCCCCAAGTCCAGCCAAGATCCAAGGGCTCCTGAGTGTAGGAAGGAATACTAAAACAGGTGAACTTTAGAAAAAAAATCAAACAATCAACACTGTGCCCTTGAGGTCTAGAAATTCATTATTTTCTCAAATGGAACCTCTCAGTGCAGAGGGCCATACAACCACAAGTGCACGCATACACGTGCACCCATTCCCACCAAGCTGACATCAGACAATGATTGCTATTATTTACTGTATGGAGCACTTTGCCTACATTAGCTGATGTCCTACACTCTACAACCCTGTGAGGGATAGCTCTGTCACAGGAGAACAAAAGATGCTCCAAATGATAACTGATTCGATCAAGGTTACAAGATAAATCCCTAACACAATTAGGATCCAAGAGATCATATAGCTCTAAACTTCAAGGTCTCCATTATTTTTGTTTTATTATTAATTAAAATAAAATTAGATCATCCCCCTTCATCTCTTCCCTCCAGTTTCCCCCATATCCCTACTCCCTCTCAATTCATGACCTCTTTTTGATTAGTCTTATTGTTCCACATATAACATTGAAATATATAAATGCAATTTGTTGAGTCCATATAGTGTGGCTTATTTGTGTATGTTTTCTAGGCTAAACACTCCATGTGGACAGTCAATTAAGGGACTCATCCCTAGTTTCCTTGAGTTTCCATCTCTCAGGAGTCAGTAATGGCCTGGAGTTCTTCATCTAAATGAGGAGTCTTCTGAGATTTCCCTGTCTACCTATTCGAGATTTCATTGTTCAGATCTTGTTTAGGTAACCATATTGTTAATGTTTCATGAGTGTGGCACCCCAGACATTTCTGGGAATCACCATATGACAATAGACTTATGAGTCCTCTGACTCTTAAAATCTTACTGCCCCTCTGAGATTGTATCCCCTGTATTCCCTGAGATTTAGGTGTGGGGGTGGGTTGTAGATGCCAAGGTCTTCACCTTTAACAGACTCACCCTTGCAAGATGTCATACAGGATTAGTGGGGGAAACAGCAGTTCACTACAATTGGGATGCCTCCTAATGTGTAAGAATCACCAGTGCTCATCCTTCTAAGCAGAAACAAGGTAAGGGGAACCAGAAAGCAGACAATGAATGCTGGGGAAGGTGAGGCAGCCCTTCTCGTGCTCTAAAGGATAATACATGCTGTTGATTTTAGAGCAAAGAAAACTAACTAGGATTTCCACATGATGGTTACTTTTCAATCCTTCCAAGAGATGGTTTTGAGGTTAATTAATCATTAATACACACACAGCAGGTCATAGCTTATAAGTGCCTTTATGCTCTCTTTATGGTCTTCATGTTAAGTCCCTGAGATACATAAGCTACTGTCCCCATGTTGGAGCTGAAGCTATGACTCAGAATTTTAGATCATTGTCTGCTCTTGTGAAGGACCTGGGTTCAATTCCCATTACCCTTCTGGCGGCTCACATGATTTTTAGCTCCAGCTTCTATTTGTAGCTGAATAGGGCAATGTACTTGCCAGCAAGACTCCCATACACATAAAGATTTCTTCTTAAATCTCTAATGCCCATGTTACAGAAGTGGAGACCTCCAGCTAAGGGATGAACTTGCACAAAATGATTGTTACTGAAATTTTTTATTTTTATATTTTTTAGATAAAATCCAAAAGATTTCACAAAGCCATAGCAACTCAGAGATTTATTAAGGAGGGCACCATGTCCAGAACATTTGTAACTTGCTCCAATTCAAACTCAGAAAGAAGAGCAAAACAAAGGAACATGTGTGTCCTTCTCATGAGAATCACTACAAAAAAAAGTCCTAAGCTAAATAGTAGCAAGCAAAACCCAGTGACAGGGATCACAAGAGGACATTCCATGACAACCTCGATTCAACCCAAACTCAGGATGCTTAGCACAGAAAGCAATGTGGATATCAGCTGTAATACTAACCGTGAAAGAAAACATTATAGGTTCTCAAGGTAGCTCAGAAAACAAAGTCACCTGTCTCCACACCTGATGATCTGAGTTCAATTCCAAGCATCTATGTGATGGAACAGAAGAATGAATTCCCACAGGTTTTCTTCTGGTGTCTTCAGCCCACACAGAAATATACTCACACATAAACAAGTAAATATGTAATAGATACTTTTTTGTTTTTTGTATTTCATAATAGGGTTCCTCTGGGGATGCCAGAGACCTGGAATAGAGAAGGACCTCAGGACTCTTAGGGAAAAACTGGGGAAACAATTGAGGGCCTGGAAGGGGTTAGGAACTCCACATGAAGACAAACAGAGTCTGTGGCTGAATCTTCCCCTAATGAATAAAGATTTTTAAGGAGCCAATCACTGGGTGAGTAGTGAGACTTTTGATTAGGAGAGAGAAAGAGAGGAAGCAGGAGTAAAAAGAGAGTCTTTTAGACCAGAGAGATTATGGAGGACAAAATATAAGTAGCAGAGGCCCCCAGATGAGGTGGCAAATCCTCTGGGATCCTCTACTGAAGAATTTGTAACTTAAAATTTACAAATTAGGATGCTAATGGCTGCATGCACTATTGTGTTGCCTGTTGATTCTAAACTAAGTTTGTGTGGTGGTATTCTTCACTCAGAGACTCACTTTCCAGAGAGAAAGGTATGGCAACGAAGTGTGGTTTTGGTAGAAGTGCACCACAGCTAGTCGTGGGAATTTGGAAGTGTGGGGCTGGGCTGGCAGCAATGCACCATGGGAATTTAGTGAGCCAGGTGGAGAGATTTCAGAGCTCCAGGTCAGAGAGGCTGCTGGACGGAGAACAGGTCAGCCTTCTGTTGAAGATTTCTTTTTTAAATTTTTCACACAACAAGAGTCAACTAAAATGGACCCTTGGGGGCTCTCAGTGAACCACCAACAAAATGCATAGAAGCAATGCCCGGTTCTTAATCTGATTTGGTAGGTCTTATGTGATGGATACAGGAAGTCGCTGCAAAATTAAGGCCAGACCCTAGCCCTTCCAAAATCAAATATTACAAGCAGAAAAGAAATATGGAGAGTTCCCTGTACCCAAATCCCGAGGGATAAAGAACTGACCACCAAGGAGTGCAGACATCCTGATACCGCAGGACAGAATGCCACCTCTGCAGACCTCAGCCCACATGCCTGATAAAAGGGGAAACTGCACAGTGCCTCTGGACACAGGGATATAAGAACAGACAGCTGCCAGTACACACAGTTCTGGTCTGTGCCCAGGACAGAACTGAACTGGCCAAACAGCTCCCTGCACCCAAATTCCATGGGGGAGAGAGCTGGACACTCAGAAGTGTGGATACTCCTGAGAAGTCAGAGGAAAATACCCTCTGCCCACAGTCCAGACCCAAGAGAGAATCGAGTAGTGCCAACTGTGCCCTCGGGGTGCAAGGACCTAGGAACAATCAGGAGCAAGACACTTTGATTCCTGCCCATGCCTAGAGCTAGAAGACAGTCTCCAGGAGCACAGACACACCTGAAATCAGAGCGCCTGTTCTCAGGAAAGGCTGAAAGAAAACAGGAAAACAGTTCTACAGGAGTGCTAACTGAGGCCTACAGCAGGGTCAAGTCACTCTCAGAAACAACAAGACAAGCAAACACTAGAAACAACCCAATGGCTAGAGGCAAGCACAGGAACCTAATCAACAGAAACCAAGACTACTTGGCATCATCAGAGCCCAGTTCTCACACCAAAGAAAGCACTGGATATCCAAACACACCAGAAAAGCAAGATTTAGATTTAAAATCACGTTTTTTAATAATGATGGAGAACTTCAAGAAAGACATAAAAAACTCTCTTAAAGAAACGCAGGAAAACACAAGTAAACAAGTAGAAGCCCTTATAGAGGAAACGCAAAAAATCCCTGAAAAAATTACAGGAAAACATGACTGAACAGGTGGACGAAATGAAAATTGAAAAAGAAACAATAAAGAAAGCCCACAGGGAGACAACACTGTATATAGAAAAGCAAAGGAAGAGACAAAAAACCATAGATACAAGCATCACCAAAAGAATACAAGAGATAGAAGAGAGAATCTCAGGGGCAGAAGATACCATAGAAACCATCGACACAACTGTCAAAGATAATGTAAAATTCAAAAAGCTCCTAGTCCAAAACATAAAGGAAATCCAGGACACAATGGGAAGATAAAACCTAAGGATAATAGGTATAGAAGAAAGTGAAGACTCCCAACTTAAAGGGATAGTAATTATATTCAACAAAATTGTAGAAGAAAACTTCCCTAACCTAAAGAAAGAGATGCCCATAAACATACAAGAAGCCTACAGAACTCCAAATAGATTGGAACAGAAGAGAAATTCCTCCTATCACATAAGAGTTAAAACATCAAATGCACAAAACAGAGAAAGAATGTTAAAAGCAGTAAGGGAAAAAGGTCAAGTGACATATAAAGGCAGAACTATAAAAATTACACCAGATTTCTCACCAGAGACTATGAGAACCAGAAGATCCTGGACAGATGTTATACAGACACTGAGAGAACACAAATGCCAGCCCAAGTTACTGTACCCAGCAAAACTCTCAATTAACATAGATGGAGGAACCAAGATATTCCATGACAAAACTAAATTTACGCAATATCTTTCTACAAATCCAGCCCTACAAAGGATAATAGATGGAAAAGTCCAACACAAGGAGAGAAACTACACCATACAAGAAGCAAGAATATAATTTCCTTGCAATGAAACCAAAAGAGAGACAAACAAACATAATTCCACCTCTAACAACAAAATTAACAGGAAGCAACAATCACTATTCCTTAATATCTCTCAATATCAACGGACTCAATTCCCCAATAAAAAGACATAGACTAACAGAATGGATATGTAAAGAGGACCCAGCATTTTGCTGCATGCAGGAACCATACCTCAGAAACAAAGACAGACACTACCTCAGAGTAAAGGGCTAGAAAACAACTTTCCAAGCAAAGGGTCCAAAGAAAAAAGCTGGAGTTGCCATTCTTTTTTTTTTTTTTTTTTTTTTTTCGGAGCTGGGGACTGAACCCAGGGCCTTGCGTTTGCTAGGCAAGTGCTCTACCACTGAGCTAAATCCCCAACCCCTGGAGTTGCCATTCTAATATCAAATAAAATTGACGTCCAAACAAAAGTCATTTGAAAATATAAGGAAGGACACTTCATATTCATCAAAGGAAAAATCCACCAAAATGAACTCTCAATCCTAAATAACTATGCTCCAAATGCAAGGGCACAGACATTCATAAAAGAAACCTTACTAAAGCTCAAAGCACACATTGCACCTCACATGATAATAGTAGGAGATTTCAATACCCCACTCTCATCATTGGACAGATCATGGAAACAGAAATTAAACAGAGACATAGAGAAACTAACAGAAGTTATGAACCAAATGGATTTAACATATATTTATAGAACATTTCATCCTAAATCAAAAGGATATACCTTCTTCTCAGCACCTCATGGTACCTTCTCCAAAACTGACCATAAAAACAGGGCTCAACAGATACAGGAAGATAGAAATCATCCCATGCATCCTATCAGATCACCACGCACCAGGACTGGTCTTCAATAACAACAATAATGACAGAAAGCCCATGTATACATGGAAGTTGAACAATGCTCTACTCAATGACAACTTGGTCAAGGAAGAAATAAAGAAAGAAATTAAAGATTTCTTAAAATTTAATAAAAATGAAGATACAACATTCCCAAACTTATGGGACACAGTGAAAGCACTACTAAGAGGAAAACTCACAGCTCTGAGTGCCTACAGAAAGAAACAGGAGAGAGCATATGTCAGTAGCTTGACAACACACCTAAAAGCTCTAGAACAAAAAAAAAGCAAATACACCCAGGAAGAGTAGAAGCAGGAAATAATCGAACTCAGGGCTAAAATCAACCAAGTAGAAACAAAAAGGACTATACAAAGAATCGACAAAACCAGGAGCTGGTTCTTTGAGAAAATCAACAAGATAGATAAACCCTTTGCCAGACTAACCAGAGGTCACAGAGAGTGTATCCAAATTAACAAAATCGGAAATGAAAAGGGAAACATAACAAAAAAAAATCTGAAGAAATTGAAAAAAACATCAGATCCTACTACATAAGCTATTCAACAAAACTTGAAAATCTGGAGGAAATGGACAATTTTCTAGACAGATACCAGGTACCAAAGTTAAATCAGGAACAAATAAACCATCTAAACAACCTCATAACTCCTAAAGAAATAGAAGCAGTTATTAAAAGTCTCCCAAACAAAAAGAGCCCAGGTCCAGATGGGTTCAGTGCAGAATTCTATCAGACCTTCATAGAAGACCTCATACCAATACTGTCCAAACTATTCCACAGAATTGAAACAGATGGAGCACTACCAAATTCCTTCTATGAAGCCACAATTACTCTTATACCTAAACCACACAAAGACACAACAAAGAAAGAGAACTTCGGACCAATTTCCCTTATGAATATTGACGCAAAAATACTCAATAAAATTCTTGTAAACCAAATCCAAGAACACATCAAAATAATCATCCACCATGATCAACTAGGCTTCGTCCCAGGGATGCAGGGATGGTTTAATATATGAAAATCCATCAATGTAATCCACTATATAAACAAACTCAAACATAAGAACCACATGATCATTTTATTAGATGCTGAAAAAGCATTTGATAAAATTCAACACCCCTGGAAAGATCAGGAATTCAAGGCCCCTACTTAAACATAGTAAAAGCAATATACAGCAAACCCGTAGCTAACATCAAACTAAATGAAGAGAAAATTGGAGCAATCCCACTAAAATCAGGGACTAGACAACACTGCCCACTCTCTCCCTACTTATTCAATATATTACTCGAAGTCCTAGCCAGAGCAATCAGACAGTGAAAAGAGGTCAAACGGATACAAATTGGAAGGGAAGAAATCAAAATATCACTATTCTGTTTGCAGATGATATGGTAGTGTACATAAGTGACCCCAAAATTTCCACCGGAGAACTACTTAACCTGATAAACAACTTCAGCAAAGTGTCAGGCAATAAAATAAGCTCAAACAAATCAGTAGCCTTCCTCTACTCAAAGAATAAACAGGCTGAGAAAAAAATAGGGAAATGACACCCTTCACAATAGTCCCAAGTAGTATAAAATATTTTGGTGTGACATTAACCGAGCAAGTGAAAGATGTGTATGACAAAAACTTCAAGTCCCTGAAGAAGGAAATTGAAAAACTCAAAAGATGGAAAGATCTTCCATGCTCATGGGTTGGCAGGATTAATATAGTAAAGATGGCCTTTTTGTCAAAAGCAATCTACAGATTCAATGCAATCCCCATCAAAATTCCTACTCTATTCTTTATAGAGATAGAAAGAGAAATTTGCAAATTCATTTGAAATAACAAAAAAACAAGGATAGCAAAAGCTATACTCAACAATAAAAGAATGTCTGGGGGAATCATCATCCCCGACTTCAAGCAGGATTACAGAGCAATAATCATAAAACCTGTATGGTATTGGTACAGTGACAGGCAGATAGATGAGTAGAACAGAAATGAACCCACACACCTTTGGTCACTTGATCTTTGACAAAGGAGCTAAAACCATCCAATGGAAGAAAGATAGCATTTTCAACAAATAGTGCTGGTTCAACTTGAGGTCAGCATGTAGAAGAATGCAAATCGATCCATTCTTATCACCCTAAACAAAGCTTAAGTCCAAGTGAATCAAGGACCTCCATATCAAACCAGATACACTCAAACTAATAGAAGAAAAAGTGGGGAAGAATCTAGAACACATGGGCACTGGAGAAAACTTCCTGAACAAAACACCAATGGCTTAGGCTCTAAGATCAAGAATCAATAAATGGGATCTCATAAAACTACAAACCTTCTGTAAGGCAAAGTACACTGTTGTTAGGACAAAACGGCAACCAACACATTGCGAAAAGATCTTTATCAATCCTACAACTGATAGAGGGCTAATATCCAAAATATACAAAGAACTCAAGAAGTTAGACTGCAGGGAGACAAATAACCCTATTAAAAATGGGGCTCAGGGGTTGGGGATTTAGCTCAGTGGTAGAGCGCTTGCCTAGCAAGTGCAAGGCCCTGGGTTTGGTCCTCAGCTCCGAAAAAAAAAAAAAAGAAAGAAAATGGGGTTCAGAGTTAAACAAAGAATTCACAGCTGAGGAATGCTGAATGGCTGAGAAGCACCTAAAGAAATGTTCAGTATCTTTAGTCATAAGGGAAATGCAAATCAAAACAACCCTGAGATTCCACCTCACACCAGTGAGAATGGCTAAGATCAAAAACTCCGGTGACAGCAGATGCTGGCGGGGATGTGGAGAAAGAGGAACACTCCTCCATTGTTGGTGGGATTGCAGACTGGTACAAACATTCTGGAAATCAGTCTGGAGGTTCCTCAGAAAATTGGACATTGAACTGCCTGAGGACCCAGCTATACCTCTCTTGGGCATATACCCAAAAGATGCCCCAACATACAACAAAGACACATGCTCCACTATGTTCATAGCAGCCTTATTTATAATAGCCAGAAGCTGGAAAGAACCCAGTTGCCCTTCAACAGAGGAATGGATACAGAAAATGTGGTACATCTACTGGATGGAGTACTATGCAGCTATCAAAAACAATGACATCATGAAGTTCATAGACAAATGGAATGAACTAGAAAATATCATCCTGAGTAAGGTTACTCAATCACAGAAAAACACACTTGGTATGCACTCATTGATAAGTGGATATTAGGCAAAAAGCTCGGATTACCCAAGATGCAATCCACAGACCACAGGAAGCTCAAGAAGAAGGATGACCAAAATGCAGATGCTCCCACTCCTTCTTAGAAGGGGGGAAAATATCCATAGGAGGGGATCTGGAAGCCATGTTTAGAGCAACGTCTAAAGGAATGGCCATTCAAAGTTTGCCCCACATGTGGCTCATATATATACAGCCACCAAAACTAGATGAGATTGATGAAGCTATAAAATGCATGCTGAAAGGGACTGGATATATATCTCTCATGAGAGACACATCCAGAGCTTGTCCAATACAGAGGTCAGTGAATCAAATCATTGAACTGAGAACAGGACCCAGTTTAGGGGAATTAAAGGAAGGATTGAAAGAGATGAAGGGGCTTGCAACCCCATAAAAACAACAATGCCAACCAACCAGAGCTTCCAGGGACTAAACCACTACTGAAGGACTATACATGGACTGACCCAGAGCTCCAACTGCATATGTAGCAGAGAATAGCCTTGGTGGGGCACCAGGGGAAGGGGAAGCCCCTGATCCTGCCAAGGTTGGACCCCCAGTGCAGGGAAACATAGTGGGGTACAGTAATGGGGATGTATAGGGGGAATACCCGTATGGGGAAGTGGGAGGGGAGAGGCTGGGGGCTTATGGACAGGAAACCGGGAAGGGGAATAACATTTGAAATGTAAGTAAAGAAATATATCTAATAAAAAAATTTTTAAAAAGGAACGTGGACCCTTGGGGGCTCTCACTGAACCACCAACCAAATGCATAGGCAGGATGCACCACACCCGGGCACATGTAACAAAGCATATGTAACAAATGCAACAAAAGCTCGGGCTTCATATGGGTTTCCCAATAACTAAAGTGGGGGTTGTCGCTAAAGCTGTTGCCTGTCAGTTGTTTGTAGTTTTATAAGCATTCTCTGCCTTTGCCCTGGAGCTGTTGCCTGGCTCCCTTTTGTTCCACCTGGCTTTGCAACCACCTCCACCTTTTTACTTAACCAACCGCACTCCTGAGTTCCTTTTCTACCCACCTTTGCTCATGGAGGGTTTGAGTTACAAGCCCCCTCCCGAGAATTGAATCTGTCGATAAAAGACACACACATAGCTCCATTACCTTTAGAGCCTGCCTCTAGGCACAACTGCTGGGCGCAAATACCTCCTGTCTGGAAATGCATGATCTCCATCTCTCCCTCTGCTCTAAACTTAGTGGCTTGCATCAGTCAGCCCCCAGCAACATCCTTGGCCCCCACCTGTAGCAGAGGCATTCAGGACCTAGCTGCCCCAAGACCTTATATGACTGCTTCTTTATTCTGGTTCCAAATCAAGGCAAAAAAAAAAAAAAGGAAGAAGAAGAAAAAGAAAAAGAAAAGAAAAAATGGTATTTCTTTCCCTGCATCTCCTTTTCCTCTTGGGAGATGGAAGTCCCACCTATCCCCTCCTCCCAGCAATTGGCCCCCAGCCTTCTTTATTGACAAGTCTAGAAACAATTGAGGAACAAGACCTTAGAGGCAGGACTTCCCCCTTACCCCTGTCTATAGAATATGGTCCCCTAACTGAGCTGCACTGTCTGGCCTCAGTGAGAGGAATAGCACCTAACCCAGCAGAGACTTGATATACCAAGACAAGGTGGTGATTGGGGGGGGGGATACATAGGCAGGCCTCTACTCTCTCAGATGAGAAGGGGAGGAGGAATGCAGGAGTGACTGTGCTGAGGAACCAGGAGGGGGAATCGACCAGGATGTTAAGTAAATTAATTAATGGGGGCAAAAAGGAACAAAAATGGAGTACCACCACCACCACCTGTATGTTCATAACTGCCTTTTAACCCTAGTTCCATTGGATCCCTTTTCAGGCCTCTATAGACAAGGCATATGTACAACACACACACACACACACACACACACACACACACACACACACACACACACGCTAAGTCCATTTGGTGCTGCTTGTGTGTACATCAGTTTAGGGATGACCACTTGCACCCAGTTGACAGTTTAGGTGTGTCAGCTCACTGCCACTTGCACCCAGAGTCACTCCAAATGCAGCCCAACACAAAACCATAAACTAAAACATTTTAAGCTCAGGGGTTGGTAAGAAGATTGCAACTTTTGTAATTCAACAAATTGAATGTCTCTGTGGCATGAGATTTGCAGACGATAGCACTTTTTCACAAGGTCAAAAACAACAGTCAACTGTTTGACAATTTCAACATTAGCACATGCAACTTTGCTCTTTGGACCTCTCCCACCCCCAAAACTTTACAAAAATAGTGCATTATTTTACAACAGAGTCCCTCACTTGACTTTTTGCTGTTGACACTTGTCTTCCTTTCACAAAATCCACTCGGCATCCTGGAGTAATCAGAAGGGAAAATTTGAAAATGAATGAAGAAAAGAAATACTTGTTTGACCTCCCCATTGAACTCAAGAATGTCAAGGGTAGCAAGGGAGGGGAAATGGGTGTTTACAAAGGTTCATTTTCCAGGATCAAGTGAGTTCATGTGTTGAAACTAGAACACTGCAACAGCGGCTTCCTTGATCACAGAACGAATCTGCTACTAAAAGTCAGTAACCACCAATAGTTTTGTGAATTTTCTTTAAGTTACATTTCTTGTGTATTGGAAGGGCATGCCACACTGTGGGTGAGGAGGTCAGAGGACAATGTTGAGGACCTAGTTCTTGATTCTCACTATGTGATTTCCAGGGACACACAAAGTCCTTAGGGATGGCAAAAAGTAGGTTTACCCTCAGAGCCACTATCACATCATTTTGTTTGTTTGTTTGTTTGTTTGTTTTGGTCGGATTGGGTTGCTTTGCTTAGCTTTGCTTGGCTTTCCTTGGCTTTGCTTGGCTTTTTCAAGACAGGGTTTCTCTGTGTAATGCTGGCTGTCCTAGAACTCTCACTATAGACAAGGCTGGCATTGAACTCAGAGATCCACCTGCCTCTGCCTCAAGAGCACTAGGATTAAAAGCACTTGCCACAAAAGGCTATACCCCCGCCCTTTTTAACGGGACAAAATTATGCTGTAATCTAGCTATCCTGTTGAGATTAACTGCCAATTTGGCACAGCCTAGAATCACCAGAAAAAGGAATATCAGTAAAAGGAGTGTCCACATCACATCAGTTTGCAGACATGTCTTAGAGAGATTGTCTTGATTATTAAATAATGGAGTAGAGTCCAACCAGTTTAGGGAAGCCTCCTCCTCTAAGCAGACAGCCATGGGCTACAGAAGAAAGCCATCTAAACACCAGCCTGAGCACTCCAGCAAGCAGTAAGCAGCATCCTCTGTGGTTTCTGCTTGAGTTGCTGCCCTGACTTCCTTCAGTGATGAGCTGTATCTTGTGAATGGGAACAAAAGCCATGTTTCCCTTACTTTTGGTCAGATTGTTCTATCACTGGAAGAGAAAGGCAAGCAGAATGATAGCCCAGAATAATGAGACTCATTGTATAGTCCAAGCTGCTCTGTAACTTGTGGTCCTTTGCCACTGCCTATCAGATTTCTGATTCTGGGATTCTCACCCTATGATCGCCCCATCAAACTCACACCCCTTTTGCATTCAGTAGTGAAGGATATCTAAGAAAATAAGTGGCTATAGTGCCTTCCATCTGCTATGATTTTTCCCCAGGGGTTCTGCCAGCCTAGATCAGCTCCTGGTACCCTAGTCTTATCTCAGACATCTCGCTAGAATATGAAGGCTTTTCCATTTGCTCAAACTGAGCCTTCATTTGCCCTGGACTTGGATGCTTCCATCAGAGACCAAGCAGTAAGATGAGATCTGAACAAGACCAGCACAGAGACATTGAGCCAGGGATAGGGGTAGAAGCCTTTAAGCCCAGCATCAAGAAAGCAGAAGCAATTGGATTTCTGTGAGTTAGAGGACAGCCTGGTCTACACAGTGAGTTCCAGGATAGTCAGAACTACATAATACAGAGACCCGGTCCTAAAAAGTTGGTTGGGGGAAAACAGTGAGAGCCACTGGGTATATAACTCACTGCAAGAGCACCAAGAGCTTAGGGAAGGTAGAAAACATCTGAAGTGCCCTGAGAGTGTCAGGGCTCACCAACATGTCCCTCCACGTACATGCTCTACCATAGAATACTAGGGCAGAAGACTGTTTTAGTTTGGGTTTTATTGCTGTGAACAGAAACCATGATCAATGCAAGTTTTATAAAGACAACATTTAATTGGGCTGGCTTACAGGTTCAGAGGTTCACTCCATTATCATCATGCAGGAGCATGGCAGTATCCACACAGGCATGGTACAGGAGGAGCTGAGTTCTACATCTTCACCTGAAGGAAACGAGAAAAAGACTGAGCATCCTCAGGCAACTAGGAGGAGGGTCTCCAAGCCCACCCCCACAGTGACACACTTCCTCCAACAAGGCCACACCTTCTAATAGTGCCACTCCCTAGATCAAGCATGTGCAAACCATCACATTCCACTCCCTGGCCTCCACAGGCTGGTTCAAACACATGAGTCTATGGAGGCCATACCTAAACATAGCATAATAAAAAAGTATATCTAGTCCAACTTCCAAAGTCCCCATAGTCTATAGCAATATCAACAATGTTAAAAAAACTCCAAAGTTCAAAGTCTCTTCCAGATCTCCCAATCATTTAACTGTAATCCATGAATTAAGAGAGGCAACCAGCTTGGCAAACTCCAAAGTCTGCCATCTCTATGTCTGATGTCAAAGCAGTCTTCACATCTTCAACTCCTTTTTCATCTTCGTTGACTACAATAAATTTCTTTCTCCTGAGCTGTTTCCACTCCCTGTTAGCAGCTTTCCTCAGCAGATAGTCTATGGCTCTGGTATCGTTAACATCTTTGGGTTTCCAAGGCAGCTTCAATGTTACAGCTTATTTCAATGTCTGGGATCCACACATGATCCTCCAAAGGGCTAGCTTCACTTCTCCAGCTCTGCCCTCTGTAGCCCTCCATACTCAGGTTGATCCGCTCCACTGCCACTCCTGTTCTTGGTGATCATCCCATGCTACTGGCATCTCCAATAAACTAGGGTCTTACATTGCAACTAGTCTTCACCAATAGCCTTCCATAGGCACTCTTTATGATGCCAAGCCTCAAATCTTTTGTGTGACCCCTTCAGTCCTGGATTGTCAACTACAACTGAGGCTGTACTTCAAACCAATGGCCTTCCATGGCTTCTCACAGTTCCAAGCCTCAGCTGTACTCCATGACACCTTCATTCTTTCAAAACCAGTACCACAGACCACAGGAAGCACAGGATGACCAAAATGTGGATGCTCCCACTCCTTCTTAAAAGGGGGGGAAATATCCATAGGAGGGGATATGGAAGCAAAGTTTAGAGCAGCAACTCAAAGAATGGCCATTCAGGGCCTGACCCACATGTGGCCCATATATATACATATATATACAGCCATCAAAACTAGATAAGATTGGTGAAGCTAAAAAAAAGTGCATGCTGAAAGGAACTGGATATAGATCTCTACTGAGAGATACATCCAGACATTTCTTTTTTTAAAAGATTTTATTTATTCATTTTATATATGATGAGTACACTGTCACTGTCTTCAGACACACCAGAAGAGGACATCAGATCTTGTTACAGATGGTTGTGAGTCACCATGTGGTTGCTGGGATTTGAACTCATGATCTCTGGAAGAGCAGTCAGTGCTCTTAACCGCTGAGTCATCTCTCCAGCCCACATCCAGACATTTCAAACATTATTCCCCCTCCCGGTTTCCTGTCTATAGCCCCCCATTCCTCCCCTACCCCTCCCCCATGAGTATTTCCCTATACATCCCCCTTAATGCCCACCCAATATTTCCCTGCACTGGGGGCCCAACCTTGGCAGGACCAAGGGCTTCCTCTTCCCATGGTGCCCCAACAAGGCTATTCTCTACTACATATGCAGTTGGAGTCCTGGATCAGTCCATGTATAGTCTTTCGGTAGTGGTTTAATCCCTGGAAGCTCTGGTTGGTTGGCATTGTTGTTTTTATGGGGTTGCAAACTCCTTCACCTTGTTGAATACTTCCTCTGATTCCCCCCAAGAGAGTCCTATTCTCAGTTCAGTGGTTTGCTGCTAGCATTGACCTCTGTATTGGACATGCTCTGGATGTGTTCTACTTGTTTACTTGTGTTTTCCTGCATTTCTTTAAGGAAGTTCTTTATATCTTTCTTAAAGTCCTTCATCATTATTAAAAAAAAAAACGTGATTTTAAATCTAAATCTTGCTTTTCTGGTGTGTTTGGATATCCAGTATTTTTTTGGTGGGAGAACTGGGCTCTGATGATGCCAAGTAGTCTTGTTTTCTGTTAGTTAGGTTCCTTGCTTGCCTGTAGCCATTGGGTTGTTTCTGGTGTTTGCTTGTTTTGCTGTTTCTAAGAGTGACTTGACCCTGCTGTAGGCCTCTGTGTCAGCACTCCTGTAGAACTGTTTTCCTGTTTTCTTTCAGCCTTTTCTAAGAACAGGTGCTCTGATTTCAGGTATGTCAGCGCTCCTGGAGACTGTGTTCCAGCTCTAGGCATGGGCAGGAATCAAAGTGTCCTGCTCCTGATTGCTCCTAGGTCCTTGCACCCTGAGGGCACAGTTGGCACCATGCAATTCTCTCTTGGGTCTGGACTGTGGGTAGAGGGTATTTTCCTCTGACTTCTCAGGAGTATCCACACTTCTGAGTGTCTAGCTCTCTTGCCCATGGAATTTGGGTGCAGGGAGCTGTTTGGCCAGTTCAGTTCAGTCCTGGGCACAGAACAGAACCATAGGTACTGGTGGCTGTCTGTTCCTATATCCCTGTGTCCAGAGGCACTGTGCGGTTTCCTCTTGGACCAGAGATGTGGGTGGAGGTGTGCAGAGGTAGCAGTCTGTCCTGTGGTCTCAGGATGTCTGCATTCCTGGGTGGTTCACTCTCTTCCCCATGGGATTTGGGTGCAGGGAACTGTCCCTTATCTCTTTCTTTGCTCCAGTTAATCAGCATCAATTGTTCCTTCTCCTCTTGAATATAAAGCCAGAGACACATGGCTGAAGCTGCTGAGTTCTGCTGCTTGCAGGAGCTGGAACATGGCCCCCTTGTTCTATTACATTATCACTGGCTTCCTCTTTTCCAACTCCTTCACTGCCTAAGCTTGGCTGTCCTGGATCTTTAGATTGACCTTGAATTTAGAGACCTGTATGCCTTTCTCCTGGGATTAAAGATTTGTACTAAGTTGCCTGTAGCTAACTTAGCTGGGTGGGATCTTGGCCCAAGTTCATTACTTCCTTAATTCAATTTAATATTCTTGAACACATGATTCAGCTCCTTTTCACTTCCGGGTGTCCCTTTAATACTCAAACTATGTATTTTGTATTTTTCCTTTCTCAACTTCCCTTTTTTCATTAAAATGCTATTCATGAGACTTAACCAGAGAACAAAGTCTATGATGGGGCATTTCTGAGACTTTCTCTGTCAATGCAATTAATCTGAGTCTTCTCGCCTTATCCTCAGGCAGACTCTTCAGACAAGGGCAGAAAGCAGTCTTTACAGCACATACCAAAGTTCTTATCTTCTGAAAACTCTTGGGCCAGGACTGCACAATTCAAATCTCTCTCACTAACAAAGACTTCCACACTCCTAGTAAGATAGCTCATTAAGCCCCATTTAAAGCATTCCACTGTTTTCCAAATCCAAAGTCCCAAAATCCACATTCTTCCAAACAAAAGCATGATCAGGCCTATCACAGCAATACCCCACTCCCTGGTAACTTCTGGAGCCATTCCCTGGACCAAGCATAGGCAAACCATCACAAAGATCAACAGAGAAGTCATTCCAAAGCAGTGAGACATCCAATTTAATGATGACTGCTGTCTTGGTTCATTCCACGTTGAGGTCACAAGTTCATTGAGGCTGGTGACTTATTTATCAAAAGTACATGGGATTAGTAACTGACACCAAGATGTGATAATGACATAGGGGTAGGGCAGCAGACACTCAGAAGAGCATAGAGGGAGGAGAGAGAATGCAAAGGGAGAAGGAAGGAGACACTTGGGTGACACAAGGGTATTCCAGTTGCTGCTTCAGAGGAGTAGGGTACAGAAACTTGACTGGAGAGGAGGAAGGATTTTGAAGGAGGAAGGAGTGGACATCTGTGCTTAATGACACAAGGGCTTACTCCCTGTGGCTCATAAAAGAAAACGGTGTTTGTTCCTCTTGAGATTGAGGGAGTTAAAAAAAAAAGAGAACAGACCAATGTCCCCACAATGTTCTGCCACCATGGCTGTAGAGCTCCCCTCTAAGTTACTTTTCTCCTTGTTTTGTTTGGGAACTTTCTGTTCTTTTTTGTTTTATGCTTCATTTTTTATCCATGAGGTGGGTTGGTTTTTACACATGTATATGAGAGGGTTGTGAGTGGTCACAAAGGTTCACATATGTAACAGGCACAGCACATGCCTGTGGAAGACAGAGGCATGTGTCCAAAGCTCCAAAGCTCCCCATTACATCTAGGATCTTGGGGTAAGCACTGAACTCACAAGCCTATCTAGTCTCACTAGCCAACCTTGACCTGTTTGGTTCTACCAAATGGCTATCCTGTCTGCATACAGGGTACTCTTAGGGTGTCAGGGGTTCTGAATTTTGGTCTTCAGGCTCTCACACTGTGCTTTATCCATTGACTCTAATCCACCTCTTGGGTGACTCGGTGGGCAGTTGCTATTTCTTTGCTTGTTCATTGGCAAAGGTTCTACCACAAGGCACTTGAACAACTGTATTTTATGGGGTTTCCTACTGCTCTTAAAAATGATATTTATTTGTTCTTGGACATTTTGTGTGTGTGTGTGTGCGTGTGTGTGTGTGTGTGTGTGTGTGTGTGTGTGTGTAGTATCTTGATGTTCTATCTCCTCTTGAAGGTTCCATCCTAAAGCTGAAAAAGTTAAGGTTTCTAACACATGAGTTTGGGGAATAAGCCACATTTTTTTTCGGAGCTGAGGACCGAACCCAGGGCCTTGAGCTTGCTAGGCAAGTACTCTACCACTGAGCTAAATCCCCAACCCCAAGCCACAACATTTTAATCATTCAGTATGCAAGTCATTTCATGGTTGCAAGCTACAGCATTTGAACTTATATTAATGGCTAATAATAAAATAATCTAGTTACAGCAAGCCAGGTTCTGGCACACAGAGGGGAGGATGTGTTATTTATGTATGTATAGAAGTACACATATGTATAGGAGTACACATATATAACATATACTTTCTGATATATTTGCACATGTTAGAGTGTGTAAAGGGAGATCAAAGGACAACCACAGACATATATTTTTTTAGATGGAGTCTCTCACTGACATGTAACTCACCAAGTAACTGGAATTAGCTAGCCAGTAAATTCAAAAATCTGTCTCTGTCTCCTGGTTCTTTGATTGCAAATGCCACTGTTCTGGCTAGTTTTGTGTCAACATAACACAAGCTAAAGTCATCTGAAGGAGGGAACCTCAATTGAGAAATTATCTCCATGAGATCAGACTATATGCAACCCTGTGAATAACAGGGGAGAGCCCATCACATTGTGGGTGGCGGTCCTGGGTTTCTATATGAAATCAAGCTGAGCAAGCAATGGAGAGCTAGCCAGTAAACAACACTCCTCCATGGCCTCTGCTTCAGCTCCTACCTCCAGGTTCCTGTCCTGTGTGAGTCCTGGTTTCCTTCAGTGATGGACTACAATGCAGAAGAGAAAGCAAAATAAATCCTTTTCTCCCTACCTTGCTTTTCTTTCATGGTGTTTCAACACAAAAGCAGAAGTCCTGACTAAGTCAGTCACCCTGGCTATTTTTCTGATGGATTTTGGTTATATAGCCCAAGTCCTGAAGCTTGCAAGGCAAGGACTTTACCAAATGAGTTCATTCCCCAGGTCCCAATCTGTGAGTTTTGGACTATTGATGTTAAGAATCAGACCCTGGAGAGTCAGCAGGAGGCTCTATGAAGAGTAGGCTCCTTGAACACATCATTGCTGAGTGAGATAGAAATACCTATCTTAAGTTTAGGTGGTGTTATCCCAGGGGCTAGTATCCTGAATTGGAGGAAAGAAGCTAATGCCTCCTCTCTCTCCTTGCCATCACCCAACCCATGGCTTCCTGACTAGATGCATATAAAGGCCTGTCTCAGACCCAGACACCATGACTGCTCCACCAAGATGAAATGTAGCTTTGAAGTGTAAGCTAAAATAGAGCCTTCTTTCTCAATTTGTTCTTGTCAGCTATGCTGTCCCAGCAAAAAGGGCACAAAAGAAGTGGGGCTGGGATTCCTGGGTTTTCCGTGCACTCTGAAGACATCTGTTATGTACTCTATAGACAGCTGGTAAGTTGGCATCCAAGAATATGATTGACAGGAATCCAGTTGAATGATGGAAACTTCTTCAACCTCAGTTATCTAATTATAAGATGGATGTTATTATGTTTATTCATTTTCCTTCCAATGGTACGCAGAACAGATCATTCCCTGGTCTATGACCTGTACCGGACATTGGGAGCTAGACACAGGAACATGGCAATGGCAACCACTACTAGGAAGAAGAGTGAACCATTTGCCATTTAATACTTTTTAAATGAGATCAGTTAGTAGTTCAAAGAGGACAAGTTATAGAGTAACATCATATTGCCTAATAGGTTTTCTTTGTCAACAAGATAAGATGTGGAAGCTGGAAGGATGGCTTGGCAGTTGGGAGCACATGCCATTCTTGCAGAGGAACTGATATGACTCCTAGAATCCAAAATGGTGGCTCATAACCATATACAACTCCAGTTCCAGAGAACCCAATGTCCTGCTAGTTCTGTGGACAGACATGATGCATGTACATATGTACAAGTGAAACATTCATCCACGCATTTTTTTCCTCAGACACGGTTTCTCTGTAGCCTTGGCTGTTCTGGAACTCACTCTGTACTCCAGGCTGGCCTTGAACTCAAAGATCAACCTGCCTCTGCCTACTGAGTGCCGGGATTAAAGGTGTATGCCACCACTGTCTGGCTATATTTTTATATAAAGGAAGAGGAGATAATGCAGGAGACACAACCAGATATAACTCCTGCTTAGCCCACTGGTGCTCATGATATTCCACACCTCACACACACATCAGCAGTTCATACAGATGCAGGGTTAGGATGAGAGTTGATTCCTGGTTACCTGCACAGATGCATGGAAAGGATCATAGGGCTTCAGAGAGGGTTGTAGCTCCAGTAATTCCAATGGTATCTGAGGATGATAACCATATCTGACTCTGGGTGAAGCCCACAGAAGAGAAGAGAAGGAAAGCTGCAGACCCAGGCAAGTGTCAACAAATTCATGGAACTGAAATCACACCCACATTCTATCTGACCACCCCAGAATAAAAGTGGATATCAGTAAAGGCAGAAACTACAAGACAGCACTCAGCCACATGGAAACTAAAAATCACATGTCTGAGTGGCAGTTGGGCCAAAGAAGAAATCAAGAAGAAAACATTTGAATTAATACAAATAAATAACAATGAAAACATAACACACCCAAATAGACAAAATGAAAAGACAACATGCCCAAAGTTATGAAACACAATCCAGTCATCCTATAAACACTGAAGTATATGCAACACAATAAGGGCATCCAAAGAGCCATGTTTTCAACAATGAGTGCATACATCAATACACTAAAGACATATAATATTAACAATTAAATGATGCACTTAAAGTCCTTGAAAGAATAACAAATTGGCCCCAAGGACAAAGAAGAGTAGACAGAAAGAGATCATCAAAATCAGGGCTGGACTTAAAGAAATAGTAATATATGTGCACAAACTAGAAGCTTAGAGAAGAAAGTTACTAGTAGCCAATCTTGTCTGCAGGGTCATGCACCTGACAAGCTTTAATAAGCAGAGTAAATCATAAAGATGAACCTACACACAGCCTTTGCTTCGAAAAGACAAATGTAGACATAGGGAAATGCTAAGATTGAGGTGGAAGGATATGACTGTAACCCCAGAACTCAGGAGCTAGAGGCTGATGGAGCTTAGTGAGTTCAAAGCGAACCTAGTTTTCATAACGAGTTCTAGGCCAACCAGGGCTAAATGAGGAGATCTTGTCTTAGAGAGAAAGAGGAGTGGGGTGGATGTATTGAGATTTATTGCAAAGCAAAGGTATGGTCTATCACATGCACTTACAGCCTTTTGAAGGTTTTTTAGAAAAAAATTATACATATTATATATTGAAACATAAAGTGCTATACTTTGGTTGTACTTTGTTCCGTGAGAGTTGGTATATTGGAAGTTTAATTCCAAATCTGATGATCTCAAGATATGGTGAGACCTTGAGAGCAGGAGAGCCTAAGTAGAAGCCATTCCTGGAAGTCCCTGAGCTATGGCCTCCTGCCTTACCCAGGGAACACCATGAGATAGCTCCCTGCTCTCCAGCTGATCAATTCTCAGCTGCATCCACAGTTCCCATGGCCTCAAGCAGAGATGATGTGGGTGGCAGGACAAAGCATCTGCATGGCGTTTGCTTTTTGAGACACACAGACCAAGATTGTTGGAGTTGGAGGGGGGCTTCCATCAAGATTTCCAAGTTATCTGGTAGGTCAGAGATGTTTGCTGTACAATTAAATATAAATTATATGCATATAATAATATATATACATTGTAAAGTATATACATATAATATATTCATGTTCTAAGTCCTGTGAAGTCCATTTACTGATGCTTATGTGTAATGCTGCTTATATGACCACTTGTAGGTGAGTCAACTCATGACCCACAAAACACATGTACCCAGAGTAATTCTGAATGTAGCCCAACACAAAACCATAAACTTATTTAAAGACATTATAAGCTCAGGGGTTAGAAAGGAAATCAAACTTCTTGTCATTCAATATATGGTCTGTGGCATGAGTTTTATAAATGACAACATTTTGTCACAAGATCAAACAATTCAATGCACTGTTAAGGCAATTTTAACATTAGCATTTTCAACTCTTTTCTCTATGAAATCTCCAGGGACACAATTAAAGTCCTTAGGTTTGGCAGCAAGTATATTTACCCTCAGAGCCACTATTCCCATACTTTTGTTTGTTTAGGTGGTTGGTTTGGTCTGGTTTGGTTTAGGTCTTTCCAGACAGGGTTTCTCTGTGTAGCCTTCACTGTTGGAACTCACTCTGTAGAACATAATGGCCTTGTACTCAAAGACTACCCTGCCAGTTTTCTTATGACTTCCACACAGGCACTGTGGTGGATCTGCATGTGTGCACACACCAAAATGTAAATTTAAATGCTAATAATAAAATGGAGAACCACTGAGGAAAACATACTGACGTCAACCTCTGGCCTCTATACATATCCACACACATAAACATGAAACACACACACACACACACAATTCATGATGAAATGAGTGTATATATTTCCAAGCAATTGGAAAAGTCAAGGACGATTAGATCTCTTCTGTCCTAACAATAGAGACCAGAACTAAACTAGATTCATACAACCACTGACTATGAAGGCGAGAAATATTTAGCTCTTTGTTGTCTGATAGACATGACACCATTACACCCATGTAGTCACAGAAGCTCTGCTTACTGACATAAGACCCACCCAAGATCAAGCCAGTCAACATCCCAGCAGGGGCTGCCCAGACACATGAACCCTCATCATATAGCTGAGGAGTTTGTGATAGTTGACGACTGTCAGAGGATGGAGAATCAATCTTTCCTCCAGGCATGTAGCCCTCTGCTGAACTGGATGGTTCCAAGCTATGCATATAGGGGTAGCACTAATTAGACTCAGTGGGTTATAAATAGAAAAGAACAAATAAAGCTGGGTGGAAGATTTGGGAGGTCATTCAAAGGAATTTGAGTGGAGAGTAGGTGATATATATACATGTGTACGCAGGGTTGGTGATTTAACTCAGTGGTAAAGTGCTTGCCTAGCAAGCACAAGGCCCTGGGTTCGGTCCCCAGCTCCAAAAAAAAAAAAGTGTATGCAAAATACATGGTATGCACATATGAAATTCTCCAGGAATAAAATTTTTTATTATATTTTGTAAAACTATTTTGTTTCCTATTTCCCTTGATTCATACCTCTTGATATATGTCAAACCCTCAGGTCACTGTGTCGTGTTCACAGTACTGGAAGGTGCTGTACACAATACTGGATGGAAAAAGTAATTATCACTCTCATCTACCTGTGGTCCTTTGAGCTAGAATAATGACCTGCCTAAAAGACATGCCCACTGGAAATATTATGGGAATAACCAATGATGTTATAAGTTGTATTTTAGGCCCACTCTATGAGGTAGAACCTATAACTGATAGGCCACAAACCTTAGACTAGATACATCATGTGTCCTAAGAAAAACCTACTGCTATTGAGCTATTAAATGGATGTAGCAATAAAAAGATTTCCTGAAATACTGCCATATCCATAGAATAGTGCATCACTCATTAGAAAAGCTTCTTCATGCTGTAGTCAACAGTTAACAAAAAAACAACTTGTCAACATGAAGAGACTTTGAAATGCACAACTCTAAGTTGTATGATCTAAGTAATCATATATCTCTCCTCAAAGCTAAGAGATCTATATAAAATGGAAAGAAGAAAGATTGTAAGAGCCAGAGATAGTGGATGGATTTAAGGAAACAGCATTTTCAGATGCAACATGGCAGGTGCACATATAAACTCAAAGAGACTGTGACAAAATTCACACAGTCTGTAAAAGCTCAAACCCAACAAAATCCTACTTGAAAGGAATTCAAGGTCCTATCCCTAGCCAAGGGGATATTGTCAGTTGAGAGCTCCTGTGAGAGGAAAGGGGATTTTTCTTCAATAGGAAGACACTGGGTATATGAACTACACTCCAAGGTAGGCCTCACACCCAGGAATAGCTATCTAACACAAACTGGACTCCATTGTTTTTGTATTGTTTTGAAATAGTGTGAGAGATTATAAAGTAGGTGGGAAATGAGATGGGATAGAATCTCAGAATAGTTAGGAGAAAGGAATTAATATCATCAAAATACATTCTATAAAGCTGTCAAAGAATATGAAAGCACTTTTAAAATGGGGATTTTTAAAGAAGTGTTTATTCACATTTTTCCATGTAGCATTTAGTGTAGAATAATGCAACTAAAACATCTGATACCAAATCTACAATTAAAGTTGTCACAATAGTTCACATTTTCATGAAAAATTCTTGATCAAATTACAGAGACAAGGTTACTATCAAAAGAAATTAACAGAGACAACCAGATGTGGATGGAGGTAGTCCCATGAGAATCACCAAAGGTTAAGTTCCTGTTCTGTCACTGACTTGTCGTTTCCTTTATATTAGATGGGTACATTGTAGACACTGAGAAAGATCAAAGATGTACTGAATCTTTAACCATGCATCAAAACAAGTCGATTAAGCCCTAATTTCATCTGGATTTTATTCATGACATAAATTAAAGGGTCTGGTGTTCTTAGACACCACATTTCTGAAGAATTCAGCAGAACTCCTTGAGGGAAAATCATGATCCAGTTATGATTTCATCCCGTGGCACAACCTTTAGAATGATGGGTTTTGCTGGTTGAAGAAGTCCTTGTCTGCTTAATTTCAGAGGTATCTGCAACAGGGAACAAAGAATATTAAGAACTAGTGAATAAACCAACAACATCACCAAAAGAAAAGTAAAAAAAAAAAAAACCAAGTGTTTGGGATAATATGCTATGCAGGGGGTGGGGGCTGCATTTAAAGTCATATCCTCCAAGCTGTCTCACTTGAATGGTAAGAGTATGTATTCAAACATACATTATGTAAAATGGTGACTGAGAATTTAATGTATCCAGGACCCAAAACACCTTCATGCTGATTTATACAACGTATGTTCTGTGCTGATTTAGGATAAAACAGGTAAGTTTCTCATTTCTACCTTTTTCTTAGTCTTTATTTCCTATTAATTTTTTAAGTCATGAAAATTTATTTTGGTTTTCAAATGTAGGAAATAACCATATGAGGATACATTCCAATTCTATTAACAATCCTCAGCTCCAAGATCATGTGTCACCAATACGGTTCAACATATTCACGGAAATTCTTCTGGAGGAGACATACGTTACTTGCTTTTCTAGCATCTATTCTTGGCTTCAAGGATGTGTGTGGTGCATAGGAATTTCTGACCCCACAGGGTTTTCAGTAATGCATTGTACACTTCAGTAATGAATGTGGAAAACTTCCAATAGATAAATCTTATAATCACAGGAAAGGGTAGGGAGCAATTTTGTCATGGAGGCAGAGACATGTCAATCTTAAGATGACTGGAGCTTGAAAGAGTGGAGTCTCAAAACAAGAACTGTGTTTTGTCTCTCTAAATCCCTGTGCATACTTTAAATGCTTTACTGATAATGTCTGAAAATAAGTGAGGTTTGGTGTAGATAAAGCTATATAACTGCCTTAAGGAACAAATGAAAGAATAAACACATCTGTCCATCTGTCAAAAAAAAAATCCCATCAATACAGAGGAGCCACATTCTAATTGTACAAGTCCTATAATTTCAGCAAAGCCTTTACATGAAACAAGAACAAGTTATTCAGGAAAATACAATGTAAGTGCTTTTTCTAAATGTCTGGTTTTACTCTTTTATAATTTTAAGTACTACAGACATGTTTTTGATGGAGGCATACAAAAAATACATAAATATTTACATGAATGCTCCTGTTAAACTTTAAATTACTGTTTTTTATGAAGTAAAATTTTAACTGTAAGCCATACTTTCAAACATTCTCTCTATTTTCAATGTGAAAATTGAATGAAACCAAAAGAGAGAGACACACAAACATAATTCCACCTCTAACAACAAAAATACTGGAAGCAACACTGACTATTCCTTAATATCTCTTAACATCAATGAACTCAATTCCCCAATAAAAAGACATAGACTAACAGGCTGGATATGTAAAGAGGAACCGGCATTTTGCCACATACAAGAAACACACTTCAGAGACAAAGACAGAAACTACCTCGGAGTAAAAGACTGGAAAACAACTTTCCAAGCAAATGGTCCAAAGAAACAAGGTGGAGTAGCCATTCTAATATCGAATAAAATTGACTTTCAACCAAAAGTTATCAAAAAAAGATAAGGAAGGACACTTCATATTCGTCAAAGGAAAAATCCACCAAGATGAATTCTCAATCCTAAATATCTATGCTCCAAATGCAAGGGTACCTACATTCATAAAAGAAACCTTACTAAAGCTCTAAAACACATATTGCACCTCACACAATAATAGTAGGAGATTTCAACACACCACTCTCATCAATAGACAGATCATGGAAACAGACACTAAACAAAAACATAGGGAAACTAATAGAAGTTATAAACCATATGGACTTAACAGATACTTACAGAACATTTCATCCTAAAACAAAAGAATATACCTTCTTTTCAGCACCTCATGGAACCTTCTCTAAAATTGACCATATAATTAGCCAAAACAAGCCTCAATAGATACAAGAAGATAGAAATAATCCCATGCATCCTATCAGATCACCACGGACTAAAGCTGGTCTTCAATAACAACAAAAATGAGAGAAAACCCACATACACATGGAAGTTGAACAACGCTCTACCAATGATAACTTTGTCAATGAAGAAATGAAGAAAAAATTAAAGACTTTTTAGAATTTAATGAAAATGAAGACACAACGTACCCAAACTTATGGGCACAATGAAAACAGAGCTAAGAGGAAAACTCATAACTCTGAGTGCCTCCAAAAAGAAACAGGAGAGAGCATACATGAGCAGCTTGACAGCACACCTAAAAGCTCTAGAACAAAAAGAAGCAAATACACCCAAGAGGAGTAGAAGACAGGAAATAATCAAACTCAGAGCTGAAATCAACCAAGTAGAAACAAAAAGGACTATACAAAAAAATCAACAAAACCAAGAGCTGGTTCTTTGAGAAAATCAACAAGATAGATAAACCCTTAGCCAGACTAACAGAGGACACAGAGAGTGGATTCAAATTAACAAAATCAGAAATAAAAAGGGAGACATAACAACAGAATCTGAGGAAATTCAAAAAATTATCAGATCCTACTACAAAAGCCTATATTCAACAAAACTGGAAAATTTGGAGGAAATGGACAATTTTCTGTACAAATACGAGGTACCAAAGTTAAATCAGGAACATATACACCATATAAACAACCTCATAACTGCTAGAGAAATAGAAGCAGTTATTAAAAGTCTCCCAACCAAAAAGAACCCAGGATCAGATGGCTTTAGTGCAGAATTCTATCAGACCTACAGGAAGACCTCATACCAATACTATCCAAACTATTCCACAAAATAGAAACAGAGCACTTCATTCTATGAAGCCACAATTACACTCATACCTAAACCACATAAAGACCCAACAAAGGAAAAGAACTTGAGACCAATTTCCCCAATGAATATTGACGTAAAAATACTCAATAAAATTCTGGCAACCTGAATCCAAGAATACATAAAAATCATCATCCATCATGATCAAATAAGGTTCATCCCAGAGGTGCAGGGATGGTTCAACATACAGAAATCCATCAATGTAATCTACTATGTAAACAAACTCAAAGGAAAAAAAACACATGATCATTTCATTAGATGCTGAGAAAGCATTGACAAAATTCAACACCTCTTCATGATAAAAGCCCTGGAAAAATCAGGAATTCAAGGCCCAAATGTAAACATAGTCAAACCAATATACAGCTAACCAGTAGCTAACATTAAACTAAATGGAGGGAAACTTGAAGCAATCCCACTAAAATCAGGGATTAGACAAGGCTGCCCACTCTCTCCCTACTTATTCAACATAGTACTCAAAGACCTAGCCAGAGCAATCAGACAAGGAAAAGAGGTGAAATGGATAAAAATTGGAAAAGAAGAAGTCAAAACATCACTATTTGCAGATGATATGGTAGTACACTTAAGTGACCCCAAAAGTTCCACCAGAGAACTACTAATCCTCATAAACAATGTCACCAAAGTAAATGGGTATAAAATTAACTCAAACAAATCAGTAGCCTTCCTCTACTCAAAGGATAAACAGGCTGAGAAAGAAATGAGGGAAATGGCACCCTTCACAATACTCCCAAAACCATAAAATACCTCAGTGTGACTTTAACCAAGCAAATGAAAGATCTGTATGACAAGAACTTCAAGTCTTTGAAGAAAGAAATTGAAGATCTCAGAAGATGGAAAGATCTCCCATGCTCATGGATTGGCATGATTAATATAGTAAAAATGGCCATTTTGCCAAAAGCAAAATGCAATACAGATTCAATCCAATCCCAATCAAAATTCCAACTCAATTCATCATAGAGTTAGAAAGAGCAATTTGAAAATTCATTTGAATAACACAAAATCCAAGATAGCAAAACTATACTCAACAATAAAAGAACTACTGGGGGAATCAACATCCCTGACTCAAGCAGTATTACAGAGAAATAGTGATAAAAACAGTATGGTATTGGTACAGAGACAGGCAGGTAGATCAGTGGAATAAAATTGAAGACCCAGAAATGAACTCACACATCTATGATCAAGTGATCTTGGACAAAGGAGTTAAAATCATCCAATGGGGAAAAAGATAGAATTTTCAACAACTGGGCACTGGGGAAATTTTCCTGAACAAAACATCAATGGCTTATGCTCTAAGATCAAGAATCAACAAATGGGATCACATAAAACTGCAAAGCTTCTGTAAGGCAAAGGATACGGTCATTAGGACAAAACAACAACCAACAGACTGGGAAAAGCTCTTAACCAATCCTACATTGGATAGAGGCCTAATATTCAAAATATACAGAAAAACTCAAAAAGTTAGACTCTAGAGAACCAAATAACCCTATTTTAAAATGAGGTGCAGAATTAAACAAAGAATTCTCAGCTGAGGAATATCAAATGGCTGAGAAGTACATAAATAAATGTTCAACATCCTTAGTCATCAGGGAAATGAAAATCAAAACAACCCTGAGATTCTACCTCATACCAGTCAGAATGCCAAAGATCAAAAACTCAGGTGACAACACATGCTGGTGAAGATGTGGAGAAAGAGGAACACTCCTCCATTGTTGGTGGGATTGCAACCTCTCTGGAAATCAGTCTGGAGGTTCCTCAGAAAATTGGACACTGTACTACCTGACGACCTAGGTATACCACTCCTGGGCATATACCCAAAAGATGCTCCA
Source organism: Rattus rattus (assembly GCF_011064425.1). Lineage (NCBI taxonomy): Eukaryota > Metazoa > Chordata > Mammalia > Rodentia > Muridae > Rattus > Rattus rattus. Next base: position 7,948,629 of record NC_046169.1, read on the forward strand.
ACATATAACAAAGACACATACTCCACTATGTTTATAGCAGCCTTATTTATAATAACCAGAAGCTGGAAAGAACCCAGATACCATTCAAAAGAAGAATGGATAAAGAAATTGTGGTACATTTACATAAAGGAATAATACTTAGCTATCAAAAACAATGACTCCAAGAAATTCATAGGCTAATGGATGGAACTAAAAAATATCATCGTGAGTGAGGTAAACCAATCACAGAAAAATACACATGGTATGCACTCACTGATAAGTGAATATTAGCCCAAAAGCTTGAATACCCCAAGATACAATCCACAGACAACATGAAGCTCAAGAAGAAGGATGACAAAGTGCGGATGCTTCACTCCTTAAAAGGGGAACAAAAATATTCACAGGAAAGGATATAGAGGCAAAGTTTGGAGCAGCCATTCAGAGCCTGCACCATATGTGGCCCCACCAAAACTAGATAAGATTGATGAAGCTAAGAAGTGCATGCTAACAGGAGCCGGATATAGATGTCTTCTGAGAGACACAGTCAGAGCATGTCAAATAGAGAGGCAAATGCTAGCAGCAGACTATTAAACTGAGAATGGGACCCCCATTGGAGGAATTAGAGAAAGGATTGAAAGAGCTGAAGAGACTTGCAACCCCATAAGAACAACAATTCCAACCAACCAGAACTCCGAGGGACTAAACCACTACCCAAAGAATATACATGGACTGACCCATGGCTACAGCTGCATATATAGCAGAGGAGGACCTGGTTGAACACCAATGGAAGGAGAAGTCCTTGATCCTGGCAAGGTTGCACCCCCAATGTAGGAGAATGTCGGGGGGTAGGGTATGAGAAGAAGGGTGGGTTAGGAGGGGAACACCGTTATAGAAGAAGGGGAGTGGGATGGGTTAGGGGGCTTATGTCCAGGAAACCAGGAAAGGGAATAACATTTGAAATGTAAATTTAAAAATATCCAATAAAAGAAAAAATGTTTTAAAAGAACCATTGGGAGTATGTGGACAGAATAATATGAGGTGATATGCAAAAGAGAGGGAATATCCTTCGATGCAGAGAAACAAACATTAAAAAACTGGAGGTTTAATGACATATGCGTGATGAAAACAGTGTTCAAAACCCAAAAGTTGAATATGGAGTAAATAAGGAGAGAAACCTAAGAGGAAGACTAATTTACAGAGTGAACAAGAACTTGAAGCATGAGAGCAGAATAAAAGGGGGAATAAAGATACATAATTTATGGAAATACAATGACTACCTATTTTCTAGAGCAGCTTTCCTGAGAAATCAGTCAAAATCATTAAGATGTCCCATTAAGTTAAAGTTTATCATAACATGCAACTTTTTTAAAAACTAATTATATGTATAGAAGCATTTTGCCTGCACATTGCATATGTCGCAAGTGGGAAATGTCAAGAGAAGCCAGAGTAGGCCAACAGACACCCTGGAACTAGACTTACAAATGGTTATGAGCCACCGTGAGGGTACTGGAAACTAAATTCAAGTCAGTTCAAAGAGCAGCAAGTGCTCTTATCAACTGAGCCATCTCATGAGACCCAGCAAATGTCTTTTAAAATATTGATTCTCAACTTGTCATCACATGGGAAATCAGAGGTGAGCTTTTAAAGCCACACTCTGGGTAAATTGTATTAGAATTTCAAAAAAGATCAGACATCTTGAGTTTCTGGTTTCTTTTTGAGACACATAGCCCATGTTGGCTTCAAATATGCTAAGTGGATAAAGGCTTCTTGAAATTCTGATCCTCTAGCCTCTAACTCCTGACTGCAGGGTTTACAGGTATATAATATCATAGCTTGTTCATGACATTAGATTAGAAACATAGATTTGTTTATGACAGGTAAACATTTTGCCAACAGAGAAACATCTCAGACACCATGTTTTAAATAGATTCTAATCTACATAGACTGGTTGAAAAGACTGTGAGAAGGGGGTTTCTGTGAGCTCTGAAAGAAGAGTGCAACATGCAACAAATATTGAATATATGAGCATTGCACTTATGAATATTACATGACATACCATTCTCCAATGGACATGATTAGAATTTCAAATATAATGCATGGAATCCTGTCCCACTGACATACACTGACTCTTTGTAATATTAAGTTCTATTCTATACAGACATAGGACCAAAGGCTCCTTAGTTAATACCTGGATACAATAGCCCATTTGGCCAGAAAACAGATTATTAAACCTCAAACATACATTATCATTTTTATGCACAGAACATTCAGTTGGAAAACTTCCTACCATAAAACACTATTTGTAGAAATAGTTTTGCCCTCACCTGTGTTTCCTTACAAGGCTGGAAGGAGAAGTTTTGCAGAACTTTAGTGAGAGCGAGTTTCATATTCATGAGAGCAAACCTCATGCCAATGCAGTTCCTGGGTCCATTTCCAAAGGGCATATATACATAAGGATCAATGCTGCCCTTGTTCTCCTTGCTGAACCTGGAAACATAACAATAGAAGACAAGTTGATATAGGATAAAAGCATAAGAGCTACACATGTGAAGTTACCTTTTGGCATCTAATCAGTAACACACAGGTGGCTTGGGAAAGGTTCATTGAACGTCTGCTTGCAGATATTTGGCACTGAGAATTTTACACTAAATACCCTTTCCATTCCACTTATCTTAAAAGTGTCTCCATATGGTTGAGATAAGATAAATGCTGTTTGAAAACAATGCATCCTTGTGTGGGCACACACTAGTAGAATAGGGATATTATGGGGTAGGGGGAACCAACCATTTTCTGGTTCTTTAGAGGGTCAATTAATGCCTAGCACTGAAAATCTAGTCAAAATCCCATGGCTCCAGACATTATAGAAAAGAATGTAGTACTATTGTTTTGCTAAATGGACATGGGACCAAAATGCTTTCTAAATATTTATCTTTACACACAAAACTTAGTACTGATCTCAGCCTTTGCCAGAAAAGCTTCAGTTTGCAATGAGATGCAGTGAACACAGAAACTCTTGACTGGTCATACTGCTGAGAAGTGGTGGTGGAGTGATCACCCCCTCCAAAGCTCAGGAAACATCACAGAGGGAGGGGCAGGCAGAATGTTAGAGCCAGGACAGGAAATGGGTGTTGTGAAGTACTGCCTTTCAGACATGACACACCTATTGCACTCATCAACTCACAGCAGCTGTGGGTGCCTACATAAGACTAGACATATCATCAATTCCAGCATGGGTGGGAAAGGGAGCCCATGAGATGCCACCTCCCTCAGGAGCTGTTTAAAATAAATGCTTGGTGGGTGAGGGATAAGTTTTCCTTCACTAGTGCAGCCACTGGTGAGTTGACCATTCTCCTTAATAGAACTCCAACACATATGCTTATGCAAGCAACCATAAGTAAACTCAAAAGTTACAATAAATCACAAAAAAGAAAAACCAGGAGGAGGACTGGTTGAAGACAGACAGGGATTCCACATGAATGGAAGGGAGAAAAGACAGGGCAGTGTGAGGTGAAAATGACCAGAATCCATTATCCATTCATGTGATTGTCAGAAAGTAAAAAGAAACAAGAAAGGAACTACATCTTTAAACACTAAAAATCCATTTAGGATGATGTTCTGTCACAACCCTGAGAAGCACATTTCATTTCCACTACAGGAAAAGTGAGTCCCTGCTTCACATCGAAGTTGTTCATTAACTACTTAAGGAAGAAGGCAGAAAACATTCTGTATTTAACTGGTCTTATTTTCTTCCCATCTCACTTCCCCTCTTCTCTCTTTCTTTCCCTCTCTCTGCCATTCTCCTCACAGAGTGGATGCAAAATCAAACTTGGATCATCTTCCTGTAAGAGACATCATAGCATACACAGGCCTGCATAGTGCAGAATGAGGTTCTGGTACCTTTCTGGGCGAAATTCCTCAGGCTCTGGCCAGTGTTGTGGATCATGCTGAAGAGCATAAGATGGAATCATCACTATTGACCCTTTGGGCATAAACACACCATTGATTTCAACATCTTCTTTACAGACTCTCTCAAGTCTATTACCAATTGGATACAATCTGAGGGTTTCATTCAACACCATATCCAGGTATTCCATTTCCATCACAGTATCATAGGTGGGAGGTGCCTGGGAAGAAGAAAAAGATTTTAGATTAACTTTCAACTGTGTCTAGTGTTGAATTCTCAGTGGGCCCAAAGTCAAGCTCAGCAACTCACAGGATCTTAGTTAGTACTTACAATAAATTTTAAAAGGTTTGTTAAACTGTTTCATTTTATATATGTAGGTGTTTTGCTTCCATATGTTTATGCATGCCACTTGAGTAACAGTGCCCACAGAAGCCAAAGGAGGAAATCAGATCTCCTGTAACTATGGGGAGCAGTCATTTTTATGCTGGGACTCAAATATGGATGCATCCTATGGAACAGCAGCCAGTGCTCTTAATCATTGTGCCATTTCTCAAGTTCCTTACAAAGTGATTTGAATAACTATCACTTGGTACCTGGAAGATATCTCAATTATTTAAATGTCTAGCATTCAGTCTTATGTGCCAAAGTTCACGTATAAATCATCCATAAATCCTGACACTGTGGCACCCATCTATATTCCCAGCAGTACATAGACTGAAATAGAATGTGACTGATGCTCATTGGCTAGACAGCCTAACCAAGTTGATATGTTCCAGGTTTACCAGAAGAGCCTATCTCAAAACACATGGTGAAAAGGGGTTTAGAAATATACCCAATGTAGGTCTGTGACCTACACACACACACACACACACACACACACACACACACACACCTGTGTGTACACATTTACATACATACAGAGAGAAATAAAGAGATGGACACCAGGTTCACACCTTGGCTTCTTTACTTATAACTATAAATAGATAGGGGGAACCATGGCACAGAGCTGAGTCAATCCATGCAGCTTAGTCAAGGCCCAGGCTAGTCTTACTCGTTGCACAGAAGCTGGGACACAACAGATCCAACAGGAAATGCAGAGAGCTGAATGATAACTGTATATCTTTAACATCACACAGTTTATGTGGATGTTGCTTGCTTGGAACTCTGTGGTTCTAGATAATAGACACACCAGTCCAAGCCCTGTGTCACAACAACCTTCTGTTGCCATAGAGGACTTATTGCTCATTTCTCCTTTTGGGGCCCTTTTATGATAATTACTAAATGGTGCTGGGAAAAAATAGCGCTTATGTTCTTGTTACAAATTATCAAGGGCTGCTGAGACAGCTCAATGAGCAAAGGCACCTGACCAGATTTGGACCCCTAAATTTTACATAGTGGAAAGAGAAAACCAGTTCCTTCAAGTTGTCCTTTGAACTCCACACACATGATGCAGCACACATTCCCACATATGTATATACACTCATGTACATACATACATACATACATACATACATACACATATACATGTATACATATATACATACATGTAAAAAATACTGGAATTGGAAAGATGGCTCAGTGATTTATGTGCTTGCTATGCAAGTATAAGGACCTCAGTTCAGGATCTACTTAAAACTGACACGTACTAATACACACACACACACACACACACACACACACACACACACAAATATACACACATTTGTAATCTTAGTGCTCACACAGCAAAGAAAGAAAGTGACAACTGGAGATTCCATAAAATTCAGGGGCCAGGATGCCTGATATATACAGTAACAAAACAATGAAACCCTGTGCAAAACAAGGTAGAAAACAAGGACCAAACTCAAAGATGTCCTCTAACCTTTACACACACACACACACACACACACACACACACACACACACCATTGCAGGTGACAAGAAAGGGTCTTTGTTGAGGCTTTTCCTTTTTCCTCCTACACCATCCTCTCACCTTATTGGGCAGAGCCCTGTCGATCTCCTCCTGCAGTTTCTTCTGTGTATCTGGGTGAGTGGCCAGGGAATGCAGGACAAAGGAAAGTGTGCTGCTGGTGGGTTCATATCCAGCAAAAATAAAAATAATTGACTGGGCTGTGATCTCCGTATCGGATAGGGCTGGATGTAAGAAAACATCTCAGGTAAGTCATGTCAGAATGGACCATCACAGAGGAGATGAGGAGAGAATCATAAGTCATGTCAGGATGTCTCCTAAACCTAAACTGGACTAGAAACCCACACTCAGTGGCTATCTTCAAAATTAATATTTATTTAAGCAATCAAAAATAAAAAGGGCCTCTGGCTTCAATTTGCACCTCAGAGTTAACCATGTGGCACAGTTCTCTGGACCCAAATACCACCCTGAGAGAGCTGGTATCCCATGACTGCTGTACTCCTAAGTTTACAGATGAGACAAACACTTTTGCTCCAATAACTGGCCAAAGAGTGACCAACCAGGAGACCACAGGGCTCAGGAACTGCAGACAAATGGGGACAGGATCCTTCCGGTCTCTATCTGCATCCCGAAGTTAACCCCGAGGCAAAGATCTCCAGACCCAAAATCTGCCAAGAGAGAGCTGGTCTCCCAGCAGCACTGACATTCCTAAGTTCACTGGCTCACAGGAGGAACAGGCTCTCATTAGAGACAGCAAGACCAACTAACACCAGACATAAAAAGATGATGAGAGACAAGCACAAGAAACTAAGCAACAATCCCATATACAGCCACCAAACCCAGACAATATTGCATCTGCCAAGGAGTGCATGCTGGGAGGCTCTGGCAGAGCCTGAACAAATGTTTACAGCCAACCATTGAACTGAGAACAGAGTCCACAATAGAGGAGTTAGAGAAAGGACTGAAAGAGCTGAAGAGGTTTGCAACCCCATAGGAAGAAAAACAATATCAACCAGCCAGATGCCCCAGAGTTCCCAGGGACTAAACCACCATCCCAAGAATACAAAAGGATGGACTTATGGCTCCAGTCACATATGTAACAGAGGATGGCCTTGTTGGATATCAATATGAGGAGAAGCCCTTGGTCCTGTCAAGATGTGATGCTCCAGTGTAGGGGAATGTCAGGGCAGGGAGGTGGGATGGAGTAGGCAGGGGGAGCAGAGGGAAAGCAGAGGGAGATAGCGGGTTTCTGTGGGGAAATTGGGAAAGGGGATAACATTTGAAATGTAACTTTAAAAATATATAATAAAAGAGAAAAATGTTTAAAAAAAAGAAAAATAAAAAGAAAGATAAAAGAACCTAAGCAACAAAAACCAAGGCTATTTGACATCATCAGAACCCAGTTCTCCCACTACAGCAAGTCCTGGATTCCCCAAAACACCATAAAAGCAAGATTCAGATTTAAAGTCATATTTCATGATGATGATAGAAGACTTTAAGGAGGACTTAAATAACTACCTTAAAGAAATACAGGAGAACACAAATAAACTGGTAGAATCCCTTAAAGAGGAAGCACAGACATCCCTTAAAGAATGACAGGAAAACACAACAAAATGGGTGAAAGAATTGAACAAAACTATCCAGAATATAAAATTGGAAATAGAAACAATAAGTAAATCACAAATGAAGAAAACTCTGGAGATAGAAAATCTAAGAAAAAGATCAGGAGTCGTAAATTCACCAACAGAATATAAGAGGTACAAGAGAATCTCGGGTGCAAAAGATATCGTTAAAAAAAATTGACACAACCATCAAAGAACATAGAAATGCAAAAAAAATCCTAACAAAGCATCCAGGAATTCTAGGACACAACGAGAAGACCAAATCTAAGGATAATGGGTACAGAAAAGACCAAAGACTCCCAACTTAAAGGGACAGTAAATATCTTCAACAAAATTGTAGAAGAAAACTTCCCTAACCTAAAGAAAGAGATTCCCATGAACATACAAGAAATTCCTCCCATCACATAATAATCAAAACACCAAATGCACAAAGCAAAGAAAATATTAAAAGCAATAAGGGGGAAAGATCAAGTAACCTATCAGAATTACACCAGACTTCTCACCAGAGACTATGAAAGCCAGAAAATACTGAGAAGATGACATACGGACCCTAAGAGAACACAAATGTCAGCCCAGGTTACTATATCCAGCAAAACTCTCAATTAACATAGATGGAGAAACCAAGAAATTCCATTACAAAACCAAATTTTTACAATATCTTTACACAAATCCCTACAAAGGATAATAGATGGAAAAGTTCAACACAAAGAGAGAAACTACACCCTAAAAATATCAAGAAAGTAATTTCTTTCAACAAACCCATAAGAAGAAACCGACACAAATGTAATTGAAACTCTGAGAACAAAAAACAAGAAACAATGATCACTTTTCCTTAATAACTCTTAACGTGAATGGATTCAATTATCGAATAAAGAGACAAAGACTAACAGACTTAATACATAAACAGGACCTGGCATTTTGCTGCATACAGGGTACCTCAGTGACTAAGACAGGCACTACCTTAGAGTAAAAGACTGCAAAACAATTTTCCAAGCAAATGGTACCAAGAAACAAGTTGGAGTAGCCATTCTAATATTAAATAAAATCAACTATCAACCAAAAGTTATCAAAACAAATAAGGAAGGACACTTCATACTCACCAAAGGAAAAATCTACCAAGATGAACTCTCAATTCTGGACATCTATGTTCCAAATGCAAGGGCAACCACATTTATAAAAGAAACTTTACTAAAGATTAAACCACACATTGTACCTCACACAATAATAGTGGGAAACTTCAACACCCCACTCTCATCAGTGGACAGATCATAGAAACAGAAACTAAACAGAGACACAATAAAACTAACAGTAGTTATGAACCAAATCCATATAACAGATCTATAGAACATTTCGTCATAAAACAGAAGAATATATCTTCTTCTCAGCATCTCATGGGACTTCTCCAAAACTGACCATAAAATCTGTCACAAAACAGACCTTGACAGATACAAGAAGATTGAAATAATCCCATGCATCCTATCAGATCACCGCAGACAAAGGCTTGTCATCGATAACTACAAAAACAAAAACAAAAACAAAAACAAAAAAAGCCCACATACACATGGAAGGTGAACAACACTCTACTCAGTAATAACTTGGTCAAAGAAGAAAGAAAGAAAGAAATTAAAGACTTTTTAGAATTTAATGAAAATGAAGGCAAAACATACCCAAATTTATGGGACACAATGAAAGCAGTGCTAGGAGGAAACTTATAGCTCTGAGTGCCTCCAAAAAGAAACTGGAGAGAGCATACACTAGTAGCTAGACAGCACATCTGAAATCATTGAACCAAAAAGAAGCAAGTACACCCAAGAGGAGTAGATGGCAGGAAATAATCACACTCAGGATATAAATCAACCAGGTAGAAACAAAAGGAACTATACAAATAATCAACAAACCAGGAGCTGGTCCTTTTAGAAAATCAACAAAATAGATAAACCCTTAGCCAGACTAAGAGCAGAGCACAAAGAGAGTAGCCAAATTAACAAAATCAGAAATGAAAAGGGAGGCATAACAACGGAACCCAAGGAAATCTGAAAAATCATCAGATCCTACTGTAAAAGCTTATACTCAGTAAAACGGGAAAAATGGAAGAAATAGACAATTTTCTAGACAGGTACCAGATACCAAAGTTCAATCAGGATCAGATAAACCATCTAAACAATCACATAACCCCTAAAGAAATAGAAGCAGTCATTAAAAGTCTCCCAACCAGAAGAAGCCCAGGATCAGTGCAGAATTCTATCAGACCTTCAAAGACAGTCTAATACCAATACTCTTCAAACTACTTCACAAAATAGAAACAGAAGGAACACTATCTAATTTGTTCTGTGAAGCCACAATCATACTCATACCTAAACCACACAGAGACCCAACAAAGAAAGAGAACTTCAGACCAATTTCCTTATGAATATCGATGAAAAAATTAATAAAATTCCTGCAAACCAAATCCAAGAACAAATCAAAAAGATCTACCATCATGATCAAGTAGACTTCATCACAGGGAGGCAGGGATGGTTCAATACACATAAACCCATCAAAGTAATACACTGTATAAACAAACTCAAAGAAAAAAAACACATGATCATCTCATTAGATCCTGAGAAAGCATTTGACAAAATTCAACACCTCTTCATGTTAAAAGTCTTGGAAAGATCAGGAATTCAAGGCCCATACATAAACATAGTAAAAGCCATATACAGCAAATCAGTAGCCAGAATCAAACTAAATAGAGAGAAACTTGAGGCAACCCCACTAAAATCAGGGACTGGCAAGGCTGCCCATTATCTCCATACCCATCCAATATAATACTCAAAGTCCTAGCCAGAGCAATCAGTTAACAAAAGGAGGCCAAAGAGATACAAATGGGAAAGAAAAGTCAAAATATCACTATCTGCAGATGATATGATAGTATACTTAAGTGACCCCAAAACCTCCACCAGAGAACTACTAACCCTGATAAACGACTTCAGGAAAGGGGCTGGATATAAAATTAACTCAGACAAATCAGTAGCCTTCCTCTACCAAAGGATAAACGGGCTGAGAAAGAAATTAGGGAAATGACACCCTTCACAATAGCCACAAATAATATAAAATACTTTGGTCTGACTCTAACCAAAAAAGTATGACAAGAACTTTAAGTCTCTGATTTTTGAGTGCATAAAAAAATAAAGAGAACCAGTGCGTTTGTTCAAGAGGGTTTCCCCAGGAGCTATTTACACATCACGTAAAGGAAAAGTAAATCTTTACCATGGATTAGGGTAGAGAAAACGTGCCCAACAGGGTCTCACAGAGAGGTTCAGCAACATTTGGGTACATGCCCCCTGACAGGATGATTAGACATAGAGTCTAGGCAGAGGTCTGAGACTGTGTGCTGGGAAAGACACAAACTACACATGTGCTCATGCAGTTAACACACAGACCACTGGAGATGTCCATCATGACCACACTTTATGTTAGGAGCTAACTTATGCCCATGTGCATCCAGAAAATTCCATGTTGATAACAGCCATGTCTGTCTTTCAGTAACTCGGCAGAGGTATCATTCTACTTAGAAAAGCACTTGTGCAGTCCATCTACTTCCCAAGAGCTTCCTTGACCACGAACCAGGAAGGACTTGCTTACCTGTATGAGATTCTTTGTCTTTAGAATCATTATGAGCATTCATCATCAGCTGAAGAAAATCCACTCGATGCTGGAAACAGAAGGAGAAGTTGAAAAAGTAGAAGGGCAAGGGCAAGGTCAGAGGTCAGAGGTGGATCAGAAGTGCAGAAGCATAATTCTCTCCTGCCTGAGAACATGGCTCCCATAAATTCAAAACTGTGGCTATGATTGCTTGAGTCATCAAGGATCAAAAGCAGGAATGGCTAAATCAGGAAGTTTCTAGCTTCCACATCAGCCACTTTTACAGTAAACTACAAGAGATAGGACTTTAAGCAATTACTCTAAATTTTTGAAAATGTTTTTGAAGGAGAAGAAAATAGCATTTCCCCTTTTTAATCATTTTTATTTGTTATTGGAAAGTTTCATACATGTATACAACCAGATACGGTCATCTCCACCCCATTATTTCCTCCATCAAATTCCTTCTCTATCATCTGTAGTCTGTAGTATTTCTTTTCCACAGTCCGGGCCCTCTTCTAAATCACCCATTGAGTCCCACTAGTCATGCACACACATGCATGGCTGTGGGACCATCCACGGACACATGGGAAACCTACCAGTGTCCACACCCTCCCTTCACAACTATCAACTGCCAATTGCTCCTCAGCAAAGGATAGAGTTTTGAGAGATCCTGTTCCATCTGTGCTCTTGGTCAGGTCTTATGCCATGCTGATTTTTTTTTTCTTTATTTCGGTCCTTATGAGTAGTACTCTATCTCCATTCTTATTGCTAAGGGTTAATTCCTGGCTTATTCTCAATCAACATTTTAAAAATCTAACTTCTCCTCCCCCAGAAAATATAAATATTCTTTCTCTCTAAGTCTAGCCATATCTGTCTATCATTGCATTACCTATTCCAACATGTTGTCAAATGTGACCCTCTCTTGAAACCACCACTCATTACCTTCTCTGCACAGAATCCAGGCAGGTTTCCTTCATTCTGTACACAAATTTTTTGAAAAATTCTATTGAATCTTTTGGGAACACGCAGATATTTAACATCTCATATACTGGCGTGAGGAATGGAAAGAGTACTGGAAAAGAAAAAATAAGGTTTAAAGGAAATGCAAGTTTCATTTAAATAAATCATAAAGCAATCCCAAGAACAAGTCACCAGTGTCTCAACAAGAAACCATCTCTCCAGGACCTGGCTCACGCTGGGTCAGAACTATACTGCTGCTTCCACATGTTGGAGTAACCAAAGCTGCCATGTGATGCTTAAGTTTAACTCAACTCCTGGAGTTCATGTGGATTCACAAAGAAAATACAAGGGCCATTAGGATGGCACAATAGCTAAAGGTTCCTGCAGAGAAGACTGACTACCTGTTTGATCCCTGGAACCCACCCTGTGAAGGGCAGAACCAACTGCTGCAAGTTATCCTCTGATCTACACATGACACAAAAACACCAAGTCACACAGACACAAAACGAACAGTCAGGGCTATACAGTGAAACTCTGTCTCAAAAAAATTAAAAAAGAAATTTTTAAAAAGCCAAGCTCAAGGACAGGTGACCGACACTCAGAAAGAAAAAAAATCACAAACACTGGACATAGTAACATTCGCTTTATTTAATATTGTGCTAAATGAAAGAGGCCTGTACAGACACCCCATAGTCTATGATCTCATTGATGTGGAATGCCCAGAATACACAGATATAGAAGAAGTAAACTGGTGGTTGCTTAGGTCAAGATTCCTGGAAGGTTACAACATAGCTAGAACAGAGTACACTATGACTGACATTGGTAATGGACCAGGTGGGCCTTCACTCAATGTTGATCCCTAAGAAATGAGAGTACTGAGAATGAGGGGCTGTTTACTGCTGTACCCTAAATGGAGCATCTATATTAGCACCTCACACATCAAAGCCCAAGGAACATCATGAAGGAGGGAGTGGAAATAAAGTCAGAGCCAGGAATGGGGAGCGAGGAACCATTTCCTGGAGATGGCATGGTCCTCACCTGAACTGACAGCCTGCACCTAGCAGGCAGCACTGAATTGTATGGACTGGATACCGAAGCAAAGAAAGAGACAGGAAATGGGGAGGAAGATGTGTCTCAGTATCTAAGCGATATGGGAAGTTAGAATTAGGGGTGGGTGTAGTCAATATCGTGCCTTATAATCTTGCAACCATGGAGAGTTCTGGATTTATAGAGAGCCAAACTTGTATTTATACAAATGAAAGAATTCTAAAATAAAACCAGGACTCAGAAGTGAACAATGTAATCCCAGCGCTCAAGAGGCAGAGGTAGAGGGATCACTGTAAGTTCAAGCACAGCCTGGTATACAGAGCAATTTTCAGGCCAGTTAGAGCAAATGGTGAGACCCTGTCTCAAAGAAAAATGTTCAAAAACAGAAGTAATTGGTCTACATGTCTCTGAATGCACTGAAAATACTGAACTGTGCCTTTAGGGGATGAATTACATGGCAGATGAACTATACACCACTAGAGCCCTACAATCAGGGAAGTGAGGAAGAGAAAGGCAGAACTGACAAACATGACCACAGATAAGAGCAATGGGACACAAGGCAGAAGAACCATCCACATACCTACTGACAAGAACAACGGATCCAAAAAATCAAATCTTAAGAGCTTCTTGGCTTTCTCCACAAAAGGATCCTTCGGGTTGTTGAGGGAATCAACATTCACTCCAAATGACGTGCTGGTGATCACATCCATGCTGTAGGCACCAAACACTCTGGGGGGAGAGAGGTATGGGAATTTAACAGATGCATCAGGGAGTGGGAAATATTCATATTCTCAGGAGACAGGCAAATCCTTGTGAGTATGGATCTAGCCCTTCCCAGCCTACCCACCCTCTACCCCTGCAAACTTCTTACTGTCACACTTGTTCCCTTTTAAACGGTATATAATGTCATCTGGTGTCCAAAGGGACAAGGACAAGTGGCTAGACTGTGTAAGCAGCACCCCAGTTATCCTTCATCTCCCAGAACCACAGTGATGGACCAGCACTCACTCTTTCACAGGGACAGGCTTGCCTTTCTCTTGCCTCAAGTATTTTACCAAAATGTCTCCATACTGTTCAATGATGGGGAACATCTAAACAAAACAAAAAACCATCCGCAGTTACGATGGGGACTCCAGTCACACAGGCTGCACTTAAAAGAATTTCACTCACCTCCTTGAGTTTTCCACTGGTGAACGTGGGGGACAGCAAGGTTCTATATCTCTTCCACTCCTCATCCTTAGATACAGAGATGGCTTTCCCCATAATCCCCACTGGGCCAAGATCCTGGAGTCCAAACAAAAAGCCAATGTCAGAATGCCTCCCAGGCTATGAGAAATTAGGTGCCTTCTCAGCTACCTATTATGGTTCTATCCCTTTATACTCCAGAATTCTTTTTTTTTCTTTTTTTCGGAGCTGGGGACTGAACCCAGGGCCTTGTGCTTGCTAGGCAAGCGCTCTACCACTGAGCTAAATCCCCAACCCCCAGAATTCTTTTAAATGTAAATTTCTCTGTAGTTGGAAAACTAGGTCCATGGTTAGGGAGAAGATGAGAACAAGCCTTAGTCGAACTCCAGAGCTGTACCAAGGCATTAGGCTTAGAGAGAGATAGAAAGTGAACTTGGCATCAGACAAGTTCTCCAGGTCTGTATTTACAACATGAGCAATATGTAAAGGATGTCTTTATATGGTGTGTGTCTGTCTGTGTGTCTGTGTGTGTGTCTCTATGTATATGAGTGTACACATGAAGACTAGTGCGCATGCCCATGTATGCTCATGTGAGAACAGAGGTCAGGCATCTTTCTCTATAACTCTCTATGGTACTTTTTGAGGCAAAGGTCTCATAAGGAAGGGGAGGGAGGGATGTGTTTGAATCTAGAAGTCTGAAAGGGTTTTGGCTAGAATTGCTAGAAGCAAGCTCTAGGAGGCAAATGGACTGAAGTAGAAAATATCCTCAGTGAAGTACCCCAGATGCAAAAAGACTCACATGGGATGTTATCTTATGAGTGTATTTTAGCCGAGAAGTACAGGGTAACCACGCTAAAGACTAGAGATGCAAAGAAACTAAGTAATAAGAAAGACACAAGGGAGGAAGACTGAATCTCACACAGAAGAGGAAACAAAATAGACATGGGAGGGCATGGAGGAAGGAAACTGGATGGGAAAGGGGTTAGGGAGGGGAACAGGGATGAAGATAAGGTGTGGATGGGTTAGAGAGGGCTGGGAGATAGAATAGGAATCTGGGGGGAGGCATCTCTGTGACTAGCCAGAAACCTGGTAAGGAAGAGGTCCTGAGAAGTCTTTGGGGGTAACCCTACCTAAGACTCCTAGTAGCTAGGGATATGGAGACTGAAATGTCACCTCCTGTAGTCAGGCAGGACTACCAGAGGAAAGAGGGGACAGAGCAGTTCATACACAAAACCATCCACCCAAAAGATAGATCTTGCTAAAATATGTGCGGGGATAAAAGAGTCATGTGGAAGAGTAGGGGTTAGGATTGAGTAAGCCAGGAGTGTCGAGAACACCACAAGAAAACCTACAAAGTCAACTAACCTGGGACCTTGGGATTCACAAAGACTGAGCCACAAAAAAAGTGATTACAGGGTCTGGACTTAGGCTCCCTGAACATTTGTGGCAGATGTAGCCTGGTCTTGGTGGGTCCCCTACCAACTGGAGCTGGAGCTGTCTCGGGAATTGGTTGACAGCCATTGGATCTCATCCCCTAGCTGGACTGTCTGGTTGGGCATCAGTGTGAGAGGATGCTCTTAGTCATGATGCTACTGGATATCCCATGGCAAGGTGGTTCACAAGTGGGACTTCCCCTTCTCTGAGGAGAAGAGGAGGGATCAGTAAGGGAGGGACTGGGAGGAAAGGAAAGATGCAGTCAGGATGCAAAGTGAATGAATAAATAAATAAATGAGTGAGAAAACAATATGACCTACCCGCCGGTTTGTGAAGACAGAAAAGCTTTCCTTCACTAGCACACTCTTGATCATTTCTGTGTCCGTGATGGCAAACAGAGGCGTTTGACCATCGAACAACCTGTGGAAGGGAAGAGAGCTGATGAACCAGGTTCTGAAGTGAGAGCCACACACAGACTTCGATCCTAGTGCTGCAGGGCCCTCACTCTGCTTATACAATACACGGTCACAGGAGTTCCCAGTCCAGCTTTGGGGTTCTGATCAGGGAAACAATGGAGTCTTTGTAAATTAACAGGTAACGTCATTCAAGACACAATGAGTCGATTAAAGACAAAACAGCCCTGAAAGACTTAGAAACAACAAGTGGAAATTTGCCCAGTCTAGATGTATATACGTGAGAGTTACCTATACAATTTTCTATGATTTTGAATATTTGAAATACTGCAAGGGGCTGAAGAGATTGCTCCACAGTTAAGAGCACGTGTTGCTCTTGCAGTGGACCCAAGTTTGGTTCCTAGGATGACTCACAGCCACCTGTAACAGCAGGTCCAGGGATATTCAATACGATCCTCTACAATCATGTACAGAGTAACACACACATGGACAGAAACAGAATTAAAAGTATTGAAAGTAGAGGCTTAAATATTAAATACAGGGCTGGAGAGATGGCTCAGCGGTTAAGAGCACTGACTGCTCTTCCAGAGGTCCTGAGTTCAATTCCCAGCAACCACATGGTGGCTCATAGCCATCTGTAATGGGATCTGATGCCCTCTTCTGGTCTGTCCGAAGATAGTGACAGTGTCCTATACGTTAAAAATCAAATACGGCCCAGGCACTGCGGGAGCCGCGGCTTACCATGGCCAAATCCAAGAACCACACCACACAAAACCGGTCCCACAAATGGCACAGAAATGGCATCAAGAAACCCCGGTCACAAAGATACGATTCTCTCATGGGGGTCGACCCCAAGTTCCTGAGGAACATGAGCTTTGCCAAGAAGCACAACAAGAAAGGCCCTGGGAAGATGCGGTAACAAGTACCAAGGCAGTGAGTGCCGCGGCGCTGAAGCCATCAAGGCCCTCGTGAAGCTCAGGCAGTCAAACCCAAGATGCCAAGGGCTCAGCCGCCAACTCAGCTGTCTGGCTTTCATAAACTCACCCCAAGCTTGGAAGAAGATTTGAAGCTACATAGCCCAAGGGTCGGAGGTTCCAACAAAAGCCCAAAGGTTCAAACCAAGGGCAGTATTAAAAGCTCCAGCTAAGGTCAGGCTTCAGCTCCAGCCCAGGCCTAAAGGTGCCCAGGCCCTGTAAAGAGCCCCGTGAAGGCTCCTGCCAGTGTGAAGACAGGCGACTACTGTGACACACCTACCTACACACTATTTACAGATGACCAGTGTCCTGCTACTTTTTTACAAATAAACTTGAACAAGGAAAAAAAAATTAAATCTGAGTAAAAATTTAAAGTAATTAAATCTTTACACAAAAGAAAAATATTAATATTAAATATTTTTAAAGTAAAAAATAATAAATAATAAATCACTTAAAATAAAAATGTAGATTTAAAACGTTATTCTACCCAGGTGCTAGTTTCAACAACTTTTAATCCCCACACAGAAGGCAGAGGCAGATGGATCTCTGTGAGATTAAGCCAGATCTGATCTATAATGTGAAACTCCCAACAACCAGGGCTACACAGAAACCCTAACGAAAATTAAACAAAAATTTTAATCTTAAGAATAATAAAATATGTCAACATCTGGTGTTGAGATGCAGCTCAGCGTCAGGAAGCCTGCCTAGGTACAGACCCCTAAATTTACACAAATTTAACTGAGGTCACCTGTGTCTACTTCTCCAAGGATCA